>NC_056745.1:145639041-145646541 GCF_019279795.1 Protopterus annectens | reverse complement strand
CACCCATTCTAGGGGAGAAGTCAGTTTAAGCCCTGCCATTGGAGCACCACCCAGGGGAAGGTACAGTGCTGCCCTCCAACAAGAAGACAAATGTGAATACAAGCCTGCCAAAAGAGTGAATCTAATTCAAAGCAGCATCACAGGTGTGTGTGAAAACGTAAAGCAGAGTAGCAGTGCCAGTTATGGTGCTATGTCTACTGGAAGAGAAGAAAAATGTTTTAGGGAGTGTCAGAAAATCACAGTCACTGTCCTTGGAGATGCCAGGAGGAATTAATAAGCAGCAACACAAAGGTCATGAGGGCAGGATGGACACAAAGAACTGTTTAAAAAAATATGGAATTTTTCAAAAGAATAAGTTTTAGATAGCTTCTTCTGGGGTATCACACATTGAATTTTATGCCTCCTGGGACAATAGTTGACTTCTCCTATTTTGTTTCAACAAATTATGGTAAGAGTCTTGGGCACTAGAGGTTCATTTCAACATTCAGTCACACATTCTGGTGTGTTTGCATGTTTTCTTTCCTTCAAAATGACCTCCTTGAAGTATTGTTGGAAAGCTCTGGCATAACTCCAATAGCACTGCATGGCCTAGAAGGATTTGAGTTAAACTCTTCCCCACCTTAACAGATCAGTGACATTTCCCCATTGTGGCAGTCACATAGAGTACCTAATGCTTTTATAAGTTCCGTCTCTCAGACGTTTGACCATTTCTGACCTGGCAGCTTGTATTTGAGCAGCTGATATCCTTCTGAAAGTTTGAGATTGTGATTCCAAAAATCACTCTTCTCTTTTAAACTTCTTTCTGCAGGGAGGCAAGCTCCCTCTGCACCCCCCTAGAACTTATATATACCAACTCCGAGATTGGCATACTTCAGAGAAAGGAGAATATTTCAAGAAATGGCATCTCAGACTTGGTACATGTAAGTCCGATCTTTCAACCACTCAGTCTCCTCTTTTTGTGACTCACTCTAGAGAGTCCCAACATTTCAAATGGTTACTCAACCCTCCTACACTCTAAAGGAAAGGATCGCTTTGATTGAGAAGAGGATTATAAAACATTTCCTTAAACTTGTGCCATAACATCTCCTTCTGAAGCTGGCATGAAAGAAAAAAAAATGATATGTTGACATTGAAGATAATTTTGGTGGCAGACACCACTTCTACCTATTATTTAATCAGTCTGTTCCCTTAATAGCCTTGAAATATGGAAACAGCTTTTTTAACAGTAATCTTTGCAATGCAACAAGCCTAAGCACCTTCCTATGTTTTCTCCTGACTCTGCATTAGAACAAAGTCAGAATTCTCAATCTTTGTATACTGGGGCAGAAAAAAACTTCAGTGAAGATGAAGAAGCTGTGTACTTTCTTTTTCAGTATCTCAGCTGTCATGAATTACATATATGCATAGCTACATACAAGTGCCAGCAGACAAATGTTCATTCAGGTGCATCATATTGAAGCAGTCTGCATCCCAACCCTGCCCAACTGCAAAACCACAGCCTCACACCACTTCCCCACATACCAGAATTTTGTCTAACCATCTCTATCCTCTTTTAGGTGCATCAGTGCCATTATAGTTCACAAGCCACTCAAGAAGCCTATTCTAACTGCCAATCATCCTATCAGTAAAAAATACTTATTTGTATGTAGTCTGAAATCTTTCCCCACAGTTCGTAGATTATGACTCACTTCTCACCATCTCTGTTTAATTGCATTCAGTCTCAAATTCCATTCAAAGCATTGTGCACCAATGCTTATATCATGCGTCTTTTTGTCCCTTATCATTTAAGTTGAAAACAACACCAGACTACTCAATTTCCCCATAGTTACGTAAATAAATAAACCAAACCAGAGACGACTCAACATTTTCTCTGTGTTTATTCAAATATTGTTACCCAGCTGTATTACAATCTTCTCAGTAAAAAAAGTTTATTTTTACTTGACACATATCTCCCCCATCCTTTTCTAAAATATGACTTATCCTCTCCCCATCCTTCCTACTTTACTGTATTCTGTCACAATTTACATCCAAAGCTTAGTGCACCTTTCAAATGCATCCTATTACCCTCATCTTTTCAGGTGGCTAAAATCCCAGACTACCCAGCCTTTTGTCTTATGTTTTACCTTACAGTCCTTTTACCCATGTTGATTATCCTTCTCTGCACCCCTTCTGCTGTCTTAAACATATGTCTTCCTGAATGGCCTACAGAGTACTGTAAGTTTGGTCTAATTAGTGTTCTGTACATGTGCTGAATCGTTTCCTTGTGTGTTTACCTATGTTCTGATGAGAGGCAGTATTTACAGTGATGGTTTTCCAAAAGATAAATTCTGAAAACCATCAACTGAAAACTATAGAAGAAAAACACATTTTGTTGTCTGCAAGGGAGACATGCCCCCACCACCACAATGTGGAAGGCTTGGTCCCCAAATACCCCGTTATATATATCAACTTCAAAAACCCTTCAGTAGTGCATTGCCAGCCTGCACTATTGAACATGTTGCTGTAAAATTTATTCCAATATAAAATTGGTAAAAAGGAAAACACAAACCGGTTTATAGATTCATAGGTATGTAATAGGCTTATGGCCACGGTGGCCTTTTTAAGTCCAGCCATGCACCCCAAATCTCTGACAAGTTCTTGTACCCTTATTAAGTGTAAGCAGGGGCTTGGGAAATTAAACATTTACAAGCAGGGGCCTGGGGTGAACAATTTACAGGCTGTTTGTATCCATTAGCGACATAGGTTCCAAACAAGAGATGAATTTCCTGTTCCCATCCAATTGTCAAAGTTACACTTGAATTAGGTTAGGAAGGAACTCTGCTTCAAATGGATGGGCAGTCCGTTCCAGAGAAGCAGTAGTCTGTGGGATACACATCTGTGTCGCAAGCAGGTCCTCTTTATATCATAGTCTTTAGAAGGGGTAATTCTGGTGCTGTTTGTTTTGGAGATATACAGGAGGACCATCAGGGTGGGGGCTGACAATTTCTTGTATGTCAGGCATAGATCTTCCCTCAACAGCCTGTGGGAGACAGAATATAGGGATAGGTCTTTCAGATGATCTGCATTGGACAGGTTACTTATAACCTGTATTCTTTTAGTGAGTAAACTCTGTGGATGTTCCAATTGTTGGATGTGCCTAGTTAGGTACATATCAAAAGGAGTCATTGTACTCAATGATAGGTCTGACGAAAGTTGAATACAGTGGAACAATGACCTCCTTGGTCCTAGATGCCATACCTTTAATTGTACAACATAGAATGACTTCCACACTACCACAGACATGTGATGGTCAAAGGCTAGGTTAGTCTCTCTCTCTCTCTGTGTCCCCAAGTCTCAGACTACTAGATCAAGTTTTAGGGTGTGCTGTCAATATGATAGTTACCATGGGTAATAAGCCCCATTCCTATCCCTAGAATTAAACCCACTTAGTTTATATCCCCATAATCTGTTGGTCATAGCCACTGTCCTTTCATACTGCTTTTAAAGATTAAAGGAACCTGTAGCTACTACATTCATGTCGTTTTCTACACCATAAGCAAGAACCTTAACCACTCCCACCTTACAATTGGTGCAAGGATTATCACAACATAAGTACAGCATTTACATTTATTTCCATTTTACTCCAAATGCCAACTTGTACCCCATCCTGCCAGCCACCACATGTCTCTCTTTAAAGTAAGGTGTACATCACACACTATACCCCTTGTCATGTCAGAAAGTTTAATAAATACACACACATATACATAAACACACACACAAACAGCAGATGTCATCTAACTTCATGAGATGAAACTGAAAATTAAATTACTGGAAACTTCTGTACCATATTGGATAGTAATCACTTTAACTAGCCATACACCCAGTATCTAATGTCACATTTTTAAAGCAAAAAAAAAAGATATCTGTGAGCAAAATACATTACATTACAATGATCATTGGAATTAATTTGACCACTATATTATATTTGTCCTCGGGCATTTATGTCGCAATCAAAATTTTTCTTTACATATTCAGGAACACATCAATAAATTCACTTGTTAGTCCTTACAATTATTCTTAATTCTTGAACAGTTCATGTATTTGGCTGCCTTTTTTTCTGAATCTCTGCCATACCTGAAAATTTAGCAGGATTTCCTATACTTACACTTAGTGTTGCCTGATTTTTTTCAAAACAACTTCATTTGAGGAGATGACTTTAGAAGAGGTTTTCTTTACGAATCTTGACTATCACAGTTTTTACAGGGCCTGATTCCAAAAGACTTGCTGGCAGTGCAAGTGACCACTGACACTTAGAGTAGACTGAGAGCAGGTGTTTTGGAATCTGGCCGTGGGTGTAAGCCTGTTTACAAATAGGCCTTACATTGAAGTAAGTCACTTACACTGAGAGCGCCTCTTTTGGAATCTGGCCCTGGGTGTAAGCCTTTTTACAAATAGGCCTTACATCGAAGTAAGTCACTTACACTGAGAGTGACTCTTGGAATCTGGCCCACAGTCTCTATTTTCTTGTAAAAGGACTGACTTTGACAATTTTGGCTGTTCATCTTACTTTTACTTCAATTTTGACAACTTCAGCATGTTTGTCTTTTTATAAACGTTCTTTCTTCCCACAGAGTTTACTACCTTCCCCACATCCTACATATGATCTTGGCGCAGCAACTTTTATCAACTACTTCAACTTTAGTTCCTGGATATTTCTGTGATTTTGGTTCCTAACTTTGTCTTCAGCTGGAAAAGGTGTTAACTCATTCCATCCAAATGAGCTCTGGAAATTTGCACTGTAGCTTCGAATGGGCAACTTTTTTATGAAATGAAATTATGTCCTGACATTTCAAACAAATGTTCATATCTCTGGAACAATAGGAGTTGTTAAATAAGTGTAAAAGGGAACATTTTCAGCACAAAATATTGTTATACTTTCTTTTATAAGTCACCATAAGCACAGCAATTAGTTGTGTGTAGTATTTTGTAAACAACTTGCCCTATTTCACAAAACACTCAAGTTGCACACATACTGTCAGCAACATTTTGTTTAGTCAGATGAGAGCTTTCACATGAGGCTATGCAGTTCTGTCTGTGCTAGTTCATTGTCGTGATATTTAGAAAAACATGAAATTTATGATACTATAAATAAATATTATATGAGCAGCAATTAATATCTGTTTACGTGCACTACGTAGAGGTCAAATATCAATACAGCTGTGTTTGCTGTTTTATAAGCTTTAAGATGACATCAAATACTTTTTTGTAGCATGGTTTTAGAATTATTAATGAACATATAAACAAGCAATATCTGATGTCTAGAGGCATCAGTAGGAGGTAACTGCAGAAACACCTGCAGGTGTCACTTGGCTGTAATGAGTTAATATTTCACAGTTTTTATCACAGTAATATTCCTGCGTCTGCTGATTATTTTCTATCATATGCTGATCCTGTGGCATTAGCAGTATAGTTTATGACGATAATTCGCTATTCATCCTTCTGCCTATCAACAATTGTGGTGATGAGAGACTGAGTCCTGGCAGTCCAGTGTTCCTATATTTCAAAATCTCAAGATGGCAATCATCATATCTTTTGCCATGGTTCTTTCTCACTAGATTCTTCATCTATTCCCCCTACTAGTCTATTAGACTAAGAATAACATGGACTGGATGTTATATTTTTGAATTCCTGTTCATGCACAAATCTTCTGAACTCCTGACTCTGACCCTTGAACCTTTCTCAGGCATGAGAACTTCAGGATGCCCTTATGTCAAGAATATAAACTTTAATGCATTAATCACACGTACATATGTTTTGTCTGTACAGTCTAATTATTTCGAAGAACTTGGAATAATAATCCAGACGTGAGATACATGGTTTCTTTGAAATGGAACAAATCTTTGACTCAGTAGTCTTCCACATACTAGACAATTTTGCTCCTCTCCGACATAGGAGAGTGAAAGTCAACCAGGCCAGTTGGCTTACCAAATCCACCAAACAACTAATAAAAGCTAAGGATAAGGCCTGGAAATTATGGCATACAAGTAAAAACCCTGCAGACTTCACTCAGTACAAATAACTGTATAATCAAGTAAAGCGACTTGTCATCAAAAACAAACAAGACTACTACATTACTCTGCAAAATGACTATATGCAAAATCCTAAAAGGTTCTGGAGGTCCATAAAGTCTCTGTTATACCCAGGCAAAAGCAATAATCTCTCCCCTGATGCAGACATGGCCCCAGCTGAAACTGCCTCACTTTTTAACTCCTTATTTAAAAAGCAGTGTAGTCAACCTCACTGCCAACTTCCCACTAATCAGCCCCCAGACCCATCTGCTACAACAAGACCAGACTTCTCTCTCATACTCATACCTACATCCACTGTAAAGAAACTCCTGCTTAAACTTAAACCTGGATCAAATGCTCTGGATAACGTACCACCAGAATTCCTCCAAAAGTCAGCAGAAGCTATAGCCTATCCCATTAGTATACTACTAAACAGATCCAAACAAAAGCCCTTCATTCCCACCGTCTGAAAAAAGGCATTTATCCTCCCTCTTCACAAAGGTGGAAACACTAATGATAGATCTAATTTCTGTCTAATTGCCATCCTCTCTCCCATCTCCAAAATTCTGCAAAAATGTATCCATAACCAACTACTTAACTACCTACTATATCACAACCTCCTCCCCCCACCCCAGCATGGGCTTAGGTCTAGTCATAGCACCACCACTGCTCTCATATCTTTCTTGGACACAGTCAACCATGCTCAAGACTCAGGATACCTCGTCTCCTCACTATTTTCTCACCTTTCCAAGGCATTTGATACTGTCGCCCACCCACTTCTTCTGACCAAACTCTCCAATTTAGGCATATCTCCCCCTACCCTAGCCTGGTTTTCCAACTACCTTAAAAATAGACAACAAGCAACCAGATGGCACTGATCACTTTCTACTTTCCTCAACATCAATACTGGGTTCCCACAAGGGTCCATACTAGGTCCACTGCTCTTCAGCATTTTCATTAATGATTTCCATACCAGCATACCCGATGCTAATGTCATCCAAAATGCAGATGACTCCACCATCATCTGCATGGCCAAGTCCACTTCAGAACTACTTACACTCACCCAAAATGCCTTCACCTCCACTGAAACCTGGATGAATAATAACCATTTAGCCCTAAATGCTAATAAAATCAAACTTATGTTGTTCACCCCCCAAAAAAAACAACACTCCTAACCAAAAATGAATTTACCATCAACTCACTCAACAATACTTGCCTCCCAATACATATACCAAACTTCTAGGGGGTCATCATAGACAAACACCTAACCTTCGACCAGCATATTAATGCAAACATCAAGAAAAACATCAGAAACTCGGCATCCTGTACAGGCACAAACACTTCCTCACCTATGCAGCAAGACTATCCCTTGCCTCTTGCTTTCTACTTCCATCCTTGTTCTATGGTGCACCTCTCCTTACTAATATACAGTCCTCTCTTAAATCCAAACTGA
>NC_056745.1:145619041-145631541 GCF_019279795.1 Protopterus annectens | reverse complement strand
GTAAAATCTACTGACAATACATTTGCTGATCTATCATTTTACACTTCCAAAGCCAGTCAATTACAAAATTGCAGCAGCTTTATCTGACAGGATCTCCCCACTGTGAAACCACGTTGTCTCCCAAACAAAAGACACCATCAGCATGGAACATCATCAACCTCTCCTTTAACAGTCTTCTGCATAACCATGGCCATAGCAGATGTCAGACTGACAGGCTTGTAACTACTATACTGTCATGAGTATATACACTTATATAATGGCAATACAGTTGACATTTACCAGTCTTTAACACCACCTCATTAAGTGATCTGTTAAACAGAATCAACAAAGGAGATGACAAACCATCAGCCAGATTTTTAAGAAGTATAATTGGAAGTCTGGCCCTGTACCTTATCCTCTATCATGATTAAGTTCTTCTCACCTCTCAACTACCAAAATTAGTCTCTCTTCCATTACATACTAATTAACTCTCTTAACCAAGCAGAACCTGCCTCTTGTTCCCTTTATAAAAATGGATACAAAGATTTTGATGCAAATCTATGCTTGTTCCCCTGCATCTTTAACCAAACGTAGACTTCACTTCCACATTACCCACCTTATCCAGTCTTCTCAGAATTTTATCTAATAAAATTTTATTTACCGCCTGGTACAGCAACATAACAGATAAATCCTTCCTGCTACAGCATCTTAATTTAATTTTCTGTCTCATCCACTTATGCAGGGAGACCAACCAGATTGCAGCAGGTTAAAATCACCATTACCAGTACATTTTTCTTCCTAGTCCAATGTCTGAATCTGTCCCTTGTCTTCATAACTGCATTCAGAAACATGTAACCTGTATCCTTCCACCTCTATTCTCATCTGTCCTTCTCTAGCCTAACCACCATGTAATTGACATGAACCATCTCTTCCAAACTAACCACCATATAATTAACATAAACCATCTCTTCCAACTTAACCACCATATAATTAACATGAACCATTTCTTCCAAACTAACCACCATATAATTAACATAAACCATCTCTTCCAACCTAACCACCATGTAATTAACATGAACCATCTCTTCCAAACAAACCACCATGTAATTAACATGGACTATCTCTTCCAACCTAACCGCCATGTAATTAACATGAACCATCTCTTCCAAACAAACCACCATGTAATTAACAGTAACCATCTCTTCCAACTTAATCAACATGTAATTAACATTAACCATCTCTTCCAACTGCTTTACCTATTCCAGAGATTGGCAAACTATACTGTTTCATTTCATAAAGAGGTAGACATGGCACTCTCAAACATGAGTGAGCACCATACATAGGGATTGGTAGTGACAACATTTCACCTGAAAAATCTGGACAGCAGCTTCAAGATTATCTGTCTTAAGTACAATAATCTGCTCATGACCAGCAAGAGCAATATTTGTGTCTTTTATTTTGTTTTCCTTTACTGCTATCCTCTGTTGTGCCCCATGTATAATATTTAACTAAAGTAACCTCTCAGAATATTACAGAAAAGCCTGGATAGTATTCACAAGAATAAAAAATCTTCAACCACTGCTGTAGCAGGTATTCATCTCCCTCCATCCCTCCAGTTCTGGCCACAATCTTTTTTATTTGTCTTTTTGCTTCAGATGAAGGGATGGTACTGCTACAGCCCTCTTGAGTGGTACCTTTGACCTCCTGGTAGTGAGGGAACCATGTTGTTATTCTACATTGGCCCTATTTGATATCCCAGCTGCACTGAACATCATGGATCATGCAATCATGTTGCAGTGCCTGGTCTGTAAGCCCCAGTTCAAAACTAATGAGCCTCTTATCACTCAGGTCGCACTCAGATAAATGACTTTGGGGTTAATTGGGGTAATTTCTCAAGTAACTGTCTCTTGTGTAGTTCCATGCAAACCTAATCTTGGTTTCTCTGTGTCTGCTATTGTTCATTTTTTTTATATTCTTTTACTAGGGAAAGTTATTCAGTGATATAAAGTTTTCAGGTATAACTACCATGCAGATAATACTCAGTTGCGTCTCTACTTTACAAAGGAACATGCATCTCCCAGCCACATTACAAGGTAGCCTGAATGCCACCTTTAATTGGACAATGACACTTCACTTGATCCACAAGTCCTCTACCTTTTCTAGTCTCTCCATAATGATTATTTATGGTGTAAACAGGCTGGAGTTGGTGGCATGGGTTTGAAGTCTGGTCTTTATGCTTGATGACTGTCCTACAGCCAAGAACCAAGTGTTCAGACTTGTTAAATCTTTTTTTTTTTTTTTCATCTTAGGAGCACTGCTTGAATTAAACCTGTGACCGACCATACCTCTCAACCTCTTTGCACTGAAAATCTGGACAAAGCCTAAAATTATGGGTGGGACAAAGGCCCAAAAATAGGGGAGACTTTTAAATATTACTCTTATAGACTTAGAAAGTTGCTCGAATAACACGATTTATGTTAGCATGCATTTTCTGAAGGATATGAAGTCTGAAAATCAAATTTATGTCATTATTTAGTGACTTTAATCCTCAGTGATTTCCCAGAAAACCAAAAATGTTATTAGCAACAGACCAAAAATAAGAAGTAAAAATCTGGACATTCTGCAAAGATTTGTGCAGTTGAGAGGTATGTCTGTAACTTGCAGCAAAGAATTTGTTTATGGCCACTCATACTTTGGCCTCTTTGTGTCCAGTTTATTGTAATGCAGCCCATTACAGGTGAATGCATATTGCGGTCATTGGCCACTTTCAGCTGTTGCAAAATCCTGCTGCCTATATAGCAATGAGAGTGAATCACTACTCTCTAGTCTGATAGCTTTGGTACATAGTATGCCATGGTTGCAGGTAATCCTAATCTTATTTTGAATTACAAGATTTGGGTCTCTTTTACATCAAGGGGTTGTTGGGGGTGCCTTATCAATAGTCAGGTAGACAAACAGTTGCTGATGATGCTCAGGGTATATGAAGACCACTAAGGGAGAAGTCATTGCCCTGTTTGCTGCTACATGTGCTGTTGATGGAGCAGTTTAAGAACTCCCATAAAACATTCATTTCCATAAAACATAATGTCTTCTTATCCATTTTAATATATAATTCTTAACATTTATTTTTAATATTGAATCTACTTTTTACTGCTATGGTTTTATCTTATTCATTTATTTTATATCAAATCACTTTTGATGATGTAGAGCTGATATTTTATTTTATTGAGTTTGATCAGTATATTATGTTTAATAAAATAAGGAAAATGCCACAGTGGACTGAACAGCAAGACAAATAAAAGAAATAAATATATAAATCACAGATGAGAAATCTCTTGAAGGCTTAAAGGAATTTATTAAACAGCAAGTGCTTTCGGGACTTGCTGTCTTATTTATTGGTTATTTTTAAGCCACTCAATTTTTATTTGGGTTATTATGCTTGTTTAATAAGCCAATGACTTCTTAATACATTTTAATTTTATCTCAGTTTGATTCACAACATGGTGACCCCTCCCATGGTCACACTGAGATCAAAATGTGCTTCAGTTCCACATCTGAAAGAACTGGGGGGTTATTTTTATACTCGGGCTTCAAAATGGTGCTGAGACAGGCTGGCAGGTTGTTTACATTAATACTGGCAATTGAAATAACAATGACATTACTCCCAGACCCTATGAACAAAATTAGAAAAAGAGGGTCGAATGCCAATGTCTTTACTGTGAGCTAGACAGCTAAAGGAGTAAGAGCCCTAAAAGTTACGTCTTCTGTGGGAAACCATCTTCAAGATGCTGTGACATGTTAAGTGTACTCACAAATTTATTTTCATAAAAAAGTAGAAACTGGAAACTTGAAGTACATATGACTGTTGTGTGCATACCTTTGGGATACATTCTGAGAAAGTAAGGAAGAATATCAGGGAGGACTTATTTCTCCCTTTATCTTCTCTGCATGCATTCCACAAACATACAAGTGACTTTGCTGTAACAAGTAAAACAAAATTGCCCTCATAATATACTGATAAATATGGTGGGTGTCACATACATCTGCACAGCAGTCAACTATGCATCCAAAATAGCTTTTTCCCTTTGAGTGCTGAAGGTAGTGAGACCCTAAACCTCATCTGTGAGGACCACTACATGACCCCAACAAAACCAACTTCAAACATACTGTGATCTTTAAAGAGTCATCACTCCCGAAGCTGGCTTATTCACGAAAACCCATGCTACTGCAATTTCTTTTTAACAAAAAAACAAGCAGAAAACAAAATCACAAACATATTAGTCAATTCTGATACTTAGATGCTGAGACAAAGGTGATATTCCAAAATACCATGCACCCCATGTGGGACAGGGGTGCTGTACCCACACGCTGTGATACTCATACACACAGATGTGTATATATATATATATATATATATATGTATATGTATATATATATATATATATATATATATATATATATATATATATGTATATATGTATATGTATATATATATATATATATATATATATATATATATATATATATATATGTGTGTGTGTATGTGTGTATCTAACAACACTAACTCTGAGGTATCACAGCTATGGAGAAAGGGGAACAATCAGTGCTTTCTAAACCTTAACACTTCCCTTTCTCCATAGTCAAGCACTTTTGGCAAAACAAGAGTAAACAGTATAAAGACATGTCAGCTGGGCACATCAAACTAACCATAAAAGCTAGGTAAATACAGTATAACTTCCAAAACTTAAAAGGATGATAAACTGATAACTGGAACTTGACAAACTGGACCAGATGATAACACAGAATGTGAAATGGATGTTCCCTAGTAAGCTTGGCTGCTGTCTTGTATGTTGAAAATGTAAGTTACTTATTTACAATTCCATGCACTCTTTCATCTGTATTATTGTTGCTGAAACTACAAAGAAACGCATGCATACAAAAATGACAGTTTCAGCATATTATCAAATTAAAATGATATTATTCATCTATGAAATTTTAGTTAGGATGGACTATCCAAGCAAGCCATGCTTCAGCGGAATTTGATTACACTCTTGTTAACTTCATCTACTGCAATAAATCCCCAAGAATCCTATTACTGACAAGTCATCAGGGACTCTGCAATTGCATAATACAGTTCCAGTATCATGGTATTTAATGGAAGCTGGAAAAGCATAGTCCAACAGCCATCTGTTTAGGAAACTAATTACAGTAAAGCTCTGCTCTTTACTTATTTATCTCCGTTAAGTAATAGGGCAACATACGCAAGGACGGTGATGTATTTAAAATTAAGCTATTATTTATGTGTGTGTGTGTGTGTGTGTATGTGTGTGCACACGCACACGCACACCACACACACACACACACACACACACACACACACACACACACACACACACACACACACACACACACACACACACACAGCATGACACAAATTGGAAGGATAAAGGAATTAGTGCTGGAGGTGAAGAAGTTTTAGTTATGTACAAGAGAGGTTGATTGGAGTAAGAGGTAAAAAAAGGGGTAGTTACAGGGAAAGCAGACAACACAAAAATTAGAATACTAGAAAGATATTGGAGGTACAGTAGCACGGGTGTAGAAGTTTAAGTTATATATGAGGGACGTGGAAGTGAAAAGCAGAAATGCAAAGCACACAACAGAGGTGCAGGGAACATACTATTAAGAGAGACATTAGAGGTAATCAAGAAGCAGGTTAATTCACCTGGTATTTACTATACAAGGAATTTGTGTTCTCAACATTCACAGCATTTTATATCACAAGCTGTGCTTTATTAATGTCATTGAGAGATAAGAAGGCTTAGCCTCTGTGGAATTACAGGTGTTTGAGTATTATCAAAGTATTTCATTGTTTAACCCTTATTTCTGTAGCAGTTACACTTGTTTACATCTGGTAGATATTTCTTGAGATATTCTATCAAGATTCTCCATTAAGGAAACAATAGAATCACGTAAAGAATAAATAGTTATCTTTCCTGATACTTGGGAATACATTCCTGATTTTTTGAAATATTTCCCCAGCCCTTTACAGAAGAAGTCAGTCACTAGATAAAGGACAAAACAAGGAGTAAGCAGTCAGAGGCTCTGAGACAGGGGAAATCAGAGGATTTATCTCTCATACATGTAGTATAGTTTGTACAAAAGTGTTACACTTGTCACTAAGAAACAGACAGTTATAAGACACTGATAAACAACAGCCTGCAAACCTTCAGTGTAAGACTCATAACAATTAGTGTGCACTGTAGCTCATATAGTTTTCAGTTCAGAATATAACTACCCCATGTTCTTTTAAAGGTAAAGCTATTGGTTTCAGTTTATGGCCCTAAAATCCACTCACAGAACCTGCTGTATTCTTAATAATGAAGCATAAAAGGTATAACTTAGAACTTTAATAACTAAGCATTTTTTAGTGAAAAAAAAGTTATTATATCCTACAAGATGATGATCTTGTCACATCTGGCATTCCATATGGATGATGGCAGTCACTATTTTGTATTGCATAATATACCACAATGGTACAAGAAGGATAGAGTCCAACTGGGCATTCTGAGACTTATGAAATGTATATGTAATGGTTCAAAGTCCCAGAAACACTGGGAGAATTACTGCAGGCTATATACAAGGACCCAGTATCACATGTGTAAATAATGTTCAGTCTCACAGATGGATTCCCACTGGGAGTAAGTGTTTATCATGGTTCATTTCTGTGTGTATTACTATTCATTCTGGAGATGGACTACATTCACAAATAGATCAGGGGGAATGGATCACCAAAACTGGTGCATGCAGATAATGTGGAACTATAAGCAGACTCTGAACAGGAACTGGAACTTCAGCACCTTGTAGGGGATTGCAATGCAAAACTGAAGGCACACAGGATAAAACATTGTATAGATAAAATAGCTGTCATGGTAGCGAATGGGAGAAATGAGAAGAAGCTGAAAATTAAGACAGAAGGGAAAATATTAGAAGTGGTTAAAGCATCATCAAGAATCTGGGAGTTGTGGATGAGGAGAAGAGGACATGGAATGAAGTTATCAAAGGTAGAGTCAGTGGTGCTGCACCAAATGACACGGAATGTCAGGTGTGGAGTGCGACAGACAAATGCCAAAGAAAGTGAAAAGTAATGTATATAAAATGCTGGTGCAGCTAGTACTTTGGTATGGCACCGAAACCTGGGCAGTAAAGCACAACGACTGAGGAAACCTGACGCTATGGAGATGAAGTGCCTGCTGTGGGTAAAAGGATGTGGAACAAGGAAATGAGGACATCACAGAGTAATCCATTGTGACCCCAAACACAGGAAAGGGCAAGAACAGATTGCAGTGGTTCAGTGATATGTGCATGAAAGCAGAATTCAGTTTGGTAAAGTAGATTTAGGAAAGACAGGAAGAAGACAAGAGAAGATGAGAATCCAGCCAGGAGATCAATGGATTGTTTGGGAAAAGACTTACAACAGTCAGGCATCACTGCCAAAGAAGGTAGGAGAGTGGCTTTGAATCAAGACAGGTGGTGACAGTTGATTCAGTACCCAAACCCAACATAAGATGAGAGAAAGGAGATTGATGAGTAATGATGCCACTGATGTATATGTCACAGTGTGGTTATTAGTAAATCAAAATAGGTTTAAAACAAATCTGAAACACTAAATTGTGATGCGATGATGTATATGTCACAGTGTGGTTATTAGTAAATCAAAATAGGTTTAAAATAAATCTGAAACACTGACTCGTGATGTGATGATGTATATGTCACAGTGTGGCTATTAGTAAATCAAAATAGGTTTAAAACAAATCTGAAACACTAACTTGTGATGCGATGATGTATACGTCACAGTGTGGTTATTAGTAAACCAAAATAGGTTTAAAACAAATCTGAAACACTAACTTGTGAAGCGATGATGTATATGTCACAGTATGGTTATTAGTAAACCAAAATAGGTTTAAAACAAATCTGAAACACTAAATTGTGATGCGATGATGTATATGTCACAGTGTGGTTATTAGTAAATCAAAACAGGTTTAAAACAAATCTGAAACACTGACTTGTGATGCGACGAGGTATATGTCACAGTGCGGCTATTAGTAAATCAAACAGGTTTAAAAGAAATCTGAAACACTGACTCATGATATGATGATGTATATGTCACAGTGTGGTTATTAATAAATCAAAACAGGTTTAAAACAAATCTGAAACACTGACTCATGATGTGATGATGTATATGTCACAGTGTGGTTATTAGTAAATCAAAATAGGTTTAAAACAAATCTAAAACACTGACTCGTGATGTGATGATGTATATGTCACTGTGTGGTTATTAGTAAATCAAAATAGGTTTAAAACAAATCGGAAACACTGACTCATGATATGATGATGTATATGTCACAGTGTGGTTATTAATAAATCAAAATAGGTTTAAAACAAATCTGAAACACTGACTCATGATGTGATGATGTATATGTCACAGTGTGGTTATTAGTAAATCAAAATAGGTTTAAAAGAAATCTAAAACACTGACTTGTGATGCAATGATGTATATGTCACAGTGTGGTTATTAGTAAATCAAAATAGGTTTAAAACAAATCTGAAACACTGACTTATGATGTGATGAGGTATATGTCACAGTGTGGTTATTAGTAAATCAAAATAGGTTTAAAACAAATCTAAAACACTGACTCGTGATGTGATGATATATATGTCACAGTGTGGTTATTAGTAAATCAAAATAGGTTTAAAACAAATCAGAAACACTGACTCATGATGCAATGATGTATATGTCACAGTGTGGTTATTAGTAAATCAGAATAGGTTTAAAACAAATCTGAAACACTGACTCATGATGCGATGATGTATATGTCACAGTGTGGTTATTAGTAAATTAAAAGAGGTTTAAATTAAAAGAGGTTTAAAACAAATCTGAAACACTGACTCATGATGCAATGATGTATATGTCACAGTGTGGTTATTAGTAAATCAAAATAGGTTTAAAACAAATCTGAAACACTGACTTGTGATGCAATGATGTATATGTTACAGTGCGGTTATTAGTAAATCAAAATAGGTTTAAAATAAATCTGAAACACTGACTCGTGATGTGATGATGTATATGTCACAGTGTGGTTATTAGTAAATCAAAATAGGTTTAAAACATATCTGGAACATGGACTCATGATGCGATGAGGTATATGTCACAGTGCAGTTATTAGTAAATCAAAATAGGTTTAAAATAAATTTGAAACACTGACTCATGATGTGATGATGTATATATCACAGTGTGGTTATTAGTAAATCAAAATAGGTTTAAAACGTATCTGAAACATGGACTCATGATGCGATGAGGTATATGTCACAGTGCAGTTATTAGTAAATCAAAATAGGTTTAAAATAAATTTGAAACACTGACTCATGATGTGATGATGTATATATCACAGTGTGGTTATTAGTAAATCAAAATAGGTTTAAAACGTATCTGAAACATGGACTCATGATGCGATGAGGTATATGTCACAGTGTGGTTATTAGTAAATCATAGGTTTAAAACAAATCTAAAACACTGACTTGTGATGTGATTATGTATATGTCACAGTGTGGTTATTAGTAAACCAAAACAGGTTTAAAACAAATCTGAAACACTGACTCGTGATGCGATGATGTATATGTCACAGTGCGGTTATTAGTAAATCAAAATAGGTCTAAAACAAATCTGAAATACTGACTCATGATGTTATGATGTATATGTCACAATGCAGTTATTAGTAAATCAAAATAGGTTTAAAACAAATCTGAAACACTGACTCGTGATGTGATAATGTATATGTCACAGTGTGGTTATTAGTAAATCAAAATAGGTTTAAAACATATCTGAAACACTGACTCTTGATGCGATGATGTATATGTCACAATGCGGTTATTAGTAAATCAAAATAGGTTTAAAACAAATCTGAAACACTGACTCGTGATGTGATGAGGTATATGTCACAGTGTGGCTATTAGTAAATCAAACAGGTTTAAAACAAATCTAAAACACTGACTCGTGATGTGATGATGTATATGTCACAGTGCGGCTATTAGTAAATCAAAATAGGTTTAAAACAAATCTGAAACACTGACTTGTGATGCGATGAGGTATATGCCACAGTGCAGCTATTAGTAAATCAAAATAGGCTTAAAACAAATCTGAAACACTGACTTATGATGCGATGAGGTATATGTCACAGTTTGGTAATTAGTAAATCAAACAGGTTTAAAACAAATCTGAAACACTGACTCATGATGCGATGATGTATATCTCAGTGTGGTTATTAGTAAATCAAAATAGGTTTAAAACAAATCTGAAACACTGACTCATGATGTGATGATGTATATGTCGCAGTGTGGTTATTAGCAAATCAAAATAGGTTTAAAACAAATCTAAAACACTGACGTGTGATGCAATGATGTATATGTCACAGTGTGGTTATTAGTAAATCAAAATAGGTTTAAAACAAATCTGAAACACTGACTTGTGATGTGATGATGTATATGTCACAGTGTGGTTATTAGTAAATCAAAATAGGTTTAAAACAAATCTGAAACACTGACTCGTGATGTGATGATGTATATGTTACAGTGCGGTAATTAGTAAATCAAAATAGGCATAAAATAAATCTGAAACACTGACTCATGATGTGATGATGTATATGTCACAGTGCAGTTATTAGTAAATCAAAATAGGTTTAAAACAAATCTGAAACACTGACTCGTGATGTGATGATGTATATGTCACAGTGTGGTTATTAGTAAATCAAAATAGGTTTAAAATCTGAAACACTGACTCATAATGTGACGATGTATATGTCACAGTGTGGTTATTAGTAAATCAAAATAGGTTTAAAACATATCTGGAACATGGACTCATGATGTGATGAGGTATGTCACAGTGTGGTTATTAGTAAACCAAAATAGGTTTAAAACAAATCTGAAACACTGACTCGTGATGCAATGATGTATATGTCACAGTGCGGTTATTAGTAAATCAAAATAGGTTTAAAACAAATCTGAAACACTGACTCGTGATGTTATGATGTATATGTCACAATGCAGTTAATAGTAAATCAAAATAGGATTAAAACAAATCTGAAACACTGACTCATGATGCGATGATGTATATGTCACAATGTGGTCATTAGTAAATCAAAATAGGTTTAAAAGAAATCTGAAACACTGACTCATGATGCGATGATGTATATGTCACAGTGCGGCTATTAGTAAATCAAAATAGGTTTGAAACAAATCTGAAACACTGACTCATGATGCGATGAGGTATATGTCACAGTGTGGCTATTAGTAAATCAAACAGGTTTAAAACAAATCTGAAACACTGACTCGTGATGTGATGATGTATATGTCACACTGCGGCTATTAGTAAATCAAAATAGGTTTAAAACAAATCTGAAACACTGACTCGTGATGCGATGAGGTATATGCCACAGTGCAGCTATTACTAAATCAAAATAGGTTTAAAACAAATCTGAAACACTGACTTGTGATGCGATGAGGTATATGTCACAGTTTGGTAATTAGTAAATCAAAATAGTTTTAAAACAAATCTGAAACACTGACTCATGATGCAATGATGTATATGTCACAGTGCGGCTATTAGTAAATCAAAATAGGTTTAAAACTAATCTGAAACACTGACTCATGATGCAATGTTGTATATGTCACAGTGCAGTTATTAGTAAATCAAAATAGGTTTAAAACAAATCTGAAACACTGACTCGTGATGTGATGTATATGTCACAGTGTGGTTACTAGTAAATCAAATAGGTTTAAAACAAATCTGAAACACTGACTCGTGATGTGATGTATATGTCACAGTGCGGCTATTAGTAAATCAAAATAGGTTTAAAACAAATCTGAAACACTGACTCGTGATGCGATGAGGTATATGTCACAGTGTGGCTATTCATCATCTTCTTTTGGCTGTTCCCGTTAGGGGTCGCCACAGCGAATCATCTGTTTCCATTTTTTCCTGTCCTCTGCATCATGCTCTTTCACACCAACCACCTGCATGTCCTCTCTCACCATATCCATAAACCTCATCTTAGGCCTTCCTCTTTTCCTCTTACCTGGCAGCTCCATCTTTAGCATCCTTTTCCCAATATACCCAGCATCCCTCCTCAGCACATGTCCAGACCAATGCATTCTCGCCTCTCTTGCTTTGTCTCCAAACTGTCCAACCTGAGCTGGCCCTCTAATATACTGATTCCTAATCCTGTCCATCCTAGTCACACCCAGTGCAAATCTTAACATCTTTAACTCTGCCACATCCATCTCTGACTCCTGCCTTTTTGACAGTGCTACAGTCTCCAACCCATATAACATAGCTGGTCTCACTTACATCTTGTAGACCTTCCCTTTCACTCTTATTGGTATCCGTCTGTCACAAATCACTCCTGACACTCTTCTCCACCCATTCCACCCTACCTGTACTGTCTTCTTCACCTCTCTTCCACATTCAC
>NC_056745.1:145554041-145614041 GCF_019279795.1 Protopterus annectens | reverse complement strand
ATTCTTATCTCCTTCTCTGATAACAGCACTCACCTTCATTCCTTAACACAAAACTCATTTCTCACCTTTGAAAAATAGCTAACTGAAAACCATCTCATCCTCAACCCTAAGAAAAACAAACTCCTTGTTTCTCACCCGTCACAAGAATACCTTCACCATCTCATCTCTAGATAACACTATTATTAAAGCTGAGTCGCACATTAACCTCCTCGGCACCATAACTGATGACCTATTAAAATTAAATCTCCACATTGAATAGTGCATCAAAAAGACACGTCAGAAACTGTGACTACTCTAGAGAAATAAAAAATTACTCTCTTCCGACTCCAAACCTTCGCTGGCACAAGCATTCCTCCTGCCTTCCCTTCTCTATGCCTCTCCTATACTTACACATCTACAATCCACCCTAATAAAAAAAACTTGAGCAAACATATAACAAAATAGCTAAATTTGCCAGCAACCAACCATACAATTCTCACCACTGCTTTGCCCTAAAACAAGTCCAGTGGCTCGAATTCCCCCAACTACTACTTCTATCCCAGCTAAAATTCACTCACTCCTTACTTAACAAACCCCTTCACCTGTCCCCCTCCTCCCTAGTATCTCTCGATACTCCTCCTCATACTCTCCATAGGTCCTATTAACTCCTTCTTGATGTACACAAACCTAAGAAAACCATAGACAAGCTACTCTACAAAAATGCCGTCTCGCAAGCCTGAAATAAACTCCCCTTTAACACACAAAATATCAAATCCACTAACAGCTTCTAAAAAGAACAGGAAAACTACCTCGCAAACTCAAGCTTCTGCCTTGCCAGGACCCCACCTAATCACCCCCTCTCTTTACCCTAAAACCTGTATCTCTTAGAGACAAACTTTTTCACTGTACATAGATGTCATGTATATAACAACACTCATTGTGCTATGATGACTTTAATGCAATACTTTGTAATGCCAACTTGGAGGTTTTTTTTTTATTTTGTTTTGTTTTTTTTTAGTTGCTTCTGTTTTTGTCTCACTTAGGTAGTAATCGTCTGTTAATTACTCTTTTCTGTATAATTTGTACTCCTATCTTGTATACCTCTGTAGAGTATCTTACTAATGTACAATATGCTACCTCCATGAAATTGCCAACTTTCACATTGTATTGCCTCAAATTGTATCTATTTCTAATGTATAGTCTTGAATTTTTGAAACTTTTCTTTATATATTCTGGAGCTTTTCTCCTTGGATCTCCACTGAAAATGGGCCTTTGGCTCAGTTAGACTAATCCAGTTAACAAATGACAAATAAATAAATATATCTTTTCATAACATTTCAGTGTGTTCTCTGTGCTAGAATAGTATGTACATATTATATGTATTCCATATCAGCTTAGTCTGTGTTCAAATAGTAATTTACATATAATTTTTATCCCATTTCAGCGAATCCTCTGTGCATGCAAACTTGATCACACTCAGCAGCTATGAGGATCATTTTGCCACAAATGGTGGACTCACACAACCCAAAACCCATCTGCACTTGAATTGGCCCACGAAGTTTTAACATTCTGACAGACAAGTTTACTTCTTGCAGCTGACCTATAGATAGGTTAACTGCCTCTCCTTGCTAACAATATACCTCAATAAATGTTCATGTTCACAAGTACCTCACTGATGGGACACATATTTCAATGTAGAAATGGCAGCTCCCATCTTACCTCCACATTCTCCATCTGCCTTAACCATCTAGCTACCCTCCCTCACTCCCTAACTGTTCGCTTCCACAATCTCCATTTCTCCTTTACTTTTTTCCACACCTATAGGTTTCATTCCATTAGCAATCTTTTTTTATTTCTATCACTCCCGTCAGCTTGGGCTAGCACTTTCCCACTTACATGTAAAAGCTTTCTTTGTTGCAAACGTTATTAATGTTACTAACCACTGAATACAACTGGAGTATCTCTACCTAATGTTGCATCATGGGTAGACTCATAATTTGTCTATGTAAGCCTGCTTAAATAATTTTGTATGTCTTATTTCAACTCATGCATTACCTGGCAATCCCTCCCCCCCCCCCCCCAAAAAAAAACATGACCTCAAGTTCTGCAAATTCCTTCCTTACATCTCCAACACTCTCCTGAGACCTGGGGAAACATTTTCTGTATCCTACCAGGAATATAAAAATATCTGTGTAAACATCACCACACAATCAAAAAACTTCCTACATTTGGTGGCATATCTTGAGGCCATACAAATTTCCCCCCATTGTCCTTTTGTATACAACTTCACTAATCTGCCAGACCAACTTTCCTTGTCTTTAACTTTTAATCTTTTGGAGTTATCTATCAAAGTCACATAAACTCCAGAGATTATTTCCTTGGCTAGGGGTTCCTTGTCCTCAGTTCAATGAAGAGACTAATCCACTCAGCTGTTTTCCAGTTTCCATCAACTGTTTTACATTTTTATGAAATGTTTAAGCCCCATACACATTAATTGCATATTTCTGGCATGTGAAATTCTAGCTGAACTTACTTCCAGTTGATAAGGCCTTCCTCCTGCACTGCTTTCTCCCGGTGCACAGGGCCTGTCCTTAGTCGCCTCCATCTTTGCTGCTGATCCTTGCTGTTTCCTTCTTGCTCTGCTGATCCTTGCTGTTTCCTTCTTGCTCTGCTGATCCTTGCTGTTTCCTTCTTGCTCTGCTGATCCTTGCTGTTTCCTTCTTGCTCTGCTGATCTTGCTGTTTCCTTCTTGCTCTCTGTAAGTCAATACCTGTAGGAGATGGAGGTAGCAGCTCACTCTCTTTTTTATACCCTTTGCTAACTGCCCTAGTCCAGTCTCAGCACCCCTCCACATACCTTTCCTCCTTTCTGTTCACACACTGCCTCCATATACCCAGTCTTGTATTACCTACTTCCCTCTGTCCTCCCTCATTACATTATAGTCTTCCATCTGTAATTAATAGGTCAGACTAAATTGCTTTGCTTGACAGCATAATTTCAGGTTGGGCATTCCAGACCCTACTTGTTTAACCAGCAAAATCAACAAATCCCAATTAACTCTCAGCCTCTTATTGCCCCAGACAAATTTCCCTAAAACCCTACTCCTTCCTCACAACATACTCTCTTCTGGACTCTCAAAACATGCTTGCTTTGTGTGCAAAGTCAGAGGAACTGAAAATATCTTTAAGGTAAGAATTTACTCTCCATATCCGTAATCATCATTTTCCACCCTCTAAGTTTCTCCCTTGCCTTCTTTCCATCTCTTCCCACATTTGTTTTGTGTCCTCTTCATTTTTCTTCACTATCTGTATCCCCAAATATCTCACCCTTTTATGCCTCCATAAAAATGAGTAATTCTGCACTAAGTCACATAATGAGGCATAATTTAACACAATAGCTTTTGTCTTACCTGCATTTACTCCACACCCTACCAGCTGGTTATATCTCTCAGGAGCGCAAAAAGTTGAGGTACATCTCTGGGTAGGTGATAGAAAGTATGTTATCATCTGCCAACATTGCAACCTGCTCCTGTATACTGTGTCTTCGATAATCCTCTATCATTCATTTTTTTTAATTATAGCTGTCAAGGGTTATCGATATACGGAAAACAACAAAGGATAAAATGGTCAACTCTTTCTTGTGCTTATCATGAGTCTAAACCTTCCTGACATGAACCGTGACACATTTTCATAAGCCTCAATCTGATCATAAAGTGTCATAACTAAGCTAACACACTTCTCTAGCAACCCAAATCTTAACTGAACTATTTTCAAACAACTCTCCCTCACTGCACTGAAGGCCTTCTCTGCATCTAGCCCTATCAACAGCAGTCTTTCCTTTTGTTTTGCATGTCTCCAAATCATTGTTTTATGAATATTATTGAATGTTTCTATCCCCTCTATAAAGCCAAACTGGTCCCCAGTTGTTATTTCTGTTAATTTCTGTGCCCTTTTCACTAATATAGTCATAAAAACGTTATAATCATGATTCTATAGAGAAATTAGCCTGTATGAAACTAGATTCACAAGATCCTGCCCCTTCTGCAATATCACTACCATCATTGCCATCCTCCAGGTTCTTGCCCCCCCCCCCAGCTTCCATATCTCCTCTGGAATTCTATCCAAACTTGGCATTTTTGCTGTAGCTTGGTAATTCACATCCATTATTATTTTGTCTCTAGTTATTTCTCCTACCCCCAATCAGAATTTGTTTCCAAGGGGATAACTTTGAGAAACTCCACTATTTCTTATTCTATGCCTACCTCCATCCTCTGTTTCTTTTTATAGTTGCTCACAGGAACTGCCAAAAATTTCCACAACCCCTCTCAGCTCAATTTCCAATTTCTCTGTTAGGATTCCTTAATTTAATAATGTTTCTCTTGGCTGTTTCATATTCCCAGACTTTGGGCTAATAATTGCATATTTCTTTAATTCACATCAAATAACAAATGTTCATGGCCCTTCAGTTCATTCAATCTTCTGTTTCTTTTTTTGTCAAATCTAACTGTTCTTGCTCCTGTTCTGGTAAAAATCCTAATCTCTTCTGAAGTGTTCTCACCCTTCCAACACCTGTCACACATGTCTTGCAACTCCTTTTTCATTCCTCTCTGCCTTTTCTTTTTGCCACCTACTTAAAAGTATCCACGGATTTGTACTAGTCCATCCCTATTCCATGTATGTTCAGTTGTATCCACGGATTTGTACTAGTCCATCCCTATTCCATGTATGTTCAGTTGTATCCACGGATTTGTACTAGTCCATCCCTATTCCATGTATGTTCAGTTGTATCCACGGATTTGTACTAGTCCATCCCTATTCCATGTATGTTCAGTTGTATCCACGGATTTGTACTAGTCCATCCCTATTCCATGTATGTTCAGTTGTATCCACGGATTTGTACTAGTCCATCCCTATTCCATGTATGTTCAGTTCCCGTGGGCTACTAATGTGTGAAATGTCTATTTTACCCATTCCAATAACCCTTACCACTTTATCATCCAGATAGGACAGCACCAGTGTTGTAGTTCTCCCCACCCCTCCTGATAAAACAGCCAATATAACATTAATATTATCATCACACGATCCAATACAATTGAATAAAGGAGCTGGAAACATTGCAATGGTGCTTAATTGACATATAAAATCTATCAAACTGTGTCCAACTGATATATCTCAAGGTATAGTGCATGCTGGCCTTTGTCTCTCTCTGAACTGGACTTAACCACAACTCTAGAAACATGGCCTCTTGAGTAATAATTTATTTCCTTCCCCGACACATCTTCCAGTACATTTTACAGTTATACAGTTACACATTTATACATATCAGGTTTTATTTATTGATATCCCTTGATGAAAATCTATTTTTTCCAATAGACCCTTCAGTTCTCTTGATTTTCATATTTGGGGGTACATACATTCTAACTAATGTTTGTTTGTTTGTATCTTTCGGCTTTTCCCGGTTAGGGGTCGCCACAGCAGGACTCCGGTCCGCTAATGACTGGCAGTTGATTTTTACGTACCGGCTTGCCAGGCCTGATGCACAACCTTCAACAAAGGTACGCCCATTCACAGATGTCTCCACTCAGAAGATGCTCTAGCTGAGAATCGAACCGAACAGCGTCTTACTGTGAGGCGACAACGCTACCGCAGCACCACCACTGTGGGTACATTCTAACTAATGTGATTTTCTTATTTTTCCAATAGCCCCTCACTATCACATATCTACCTTCAGGGTCTACCCTCTCTTCCTTTGCATTTAAATATATAAGTTTTTGTACCATAACTATCACCCCACTTTTCCTTTCATTAATTGGCTTTGCACTATAGCCCTCCCTCCCTCCCACTTTGTTTTAGACCTTTAAGTTTCTTCGTTAGAAATCTTTGGGCTTTCCCAGTCGTGAGATATGCTAGAATTTGTACATATCAAGGGGGCACTGCATTTAGTGGAAGGTCTAAGAACAGAAGAGAAACAGAATGACTTCTTTGGATCTTAAAGTTATTCCCTTGGAAATTAACTAGGCCAGACAGAAGGATTTCCTGACTATAGTGAAAATATAATAACCAAATGAGAGACAGCTATCCACATATGTACCCAGGTCTCATACGGCCGTATCTGTCTGAAGTGGAGTACCATTTAAAACATATGACTATTTTGCTGATTGCTACTACAGTGCACTAGCAGTCATGCCCATATTTCAAACCTTGCTGGACCTGTTTAGCATCAGTAAATGAGCAGATAACAAGTGTCCATCTTGCAACAATCAGCAAATTTAGCCAACCACACTACTGGGATATAGTGACAGCCATGTATTGCATTTGCCAAAACCTACTTTAAACACCCCACAGAGTATACAGTACCAAACCCTGCCTCCACCCTCTAGTCAGCCACACACTCCATTACTTTTGCATAAAGACAGGTGGTATAATGTACATCGGGAGGGCTTCTGCCCCCTGCATTCCCTCACCACAGGACTGCAAGGCTTTTAAAGGGGTGGTACTAACAGTTGACTTTGTATATATGGTGGGGTTGTGGGCCAGCAATCCCCCTGCTACATATGGGCATTCATCTCTCAACAACAGTCATTCAAAGCCACTTTCAAACCTGCGAGAAAATGACGTGGGGTGTTTAAAGTAAGTTATGCCTTGTATCTCACCTTTGTTCCATGGAAACAGTAGTCACATAAAATCAGAGTAATTCCACAAAATACACACTAATCCTGCAAATCCAGACAGTGATTGTCTAAATTAGACGACAACTAAAAAGTCAGTTACTTTCTAAAGACAGCTCCCCCTGAAGTTATAGCTAAAAATTAAAGCTGTGTATTACATTTCAGCTTTGTTCCAATGGGCACCGTAGCCAGACATTAAAGTATTCCAAGTTACTTCTTATAAATCACCACAATCCTGCACATGCACAACAGACCTGCAAAGGCAGATAGTGACTCTTTAAACTGAGAAAAAAAAAACTAGAGTGTCAGTTACTTTCTACAGACAACTCCTACCCCCATCCAGCAGTTACAATTAAACAGCCACAGATTGTATTTCAGCTTTGTTCCATGTGAGCAGTTGCTACACATTAAAGTATTTCAGGTTCCCTTAATTAGCAAAAATAGTCATTAGTCTAGTCCTATTCCACCACGGGGCAGCCAGCATTTTTATGCAGAACAACAGGTTTTGCATCAACAAATATTTTCAGAGGAGAAGCACAGAACTCCAATGCATGGCATTTTTGACTGGCTCTAACTCCCAGTGGCTTATCAGGATGAAAAAAAACCAGACATGCATCTTAACCTCTTACAAGAAGAAGTCTGGACAAAATAAAAAATAGTGTGTGTATGTGGGGGGTGGGGGGCAAAATCTCAGACAGTTTAAATATTGATCTTATAAATTGAGAAAGTTGCTAGAAAAACAGGTTTTACATTAACATGCATTTTTTGAAGGATACAATTTATGGAACTCAAACGTCTATCTTTATTTAACAAGTTTAGTTCTCAACTATTTGGCAGTAAAAATACCAACTTTATTTCAAAGAGATCAAAAATATGAAGCAAAACCTGGACATCCTGCTAAAATCAGGACATCTGAGACATGCGAGGGACTAGACTAGCATATTATATAAAAGCAGGCTCATTCAGCCAAATTAGGGACAGCTGAAGACCAGATAGCCCCCAGCCATACAAAAGATCTGGTTGTCTACCAGTAACTAAAAAAAAAAGATATCCAGATTAGATTGACAGATAGACACTTTACTCACATCATCTCTGAGCTTTCTCTGTCCCGCCCTCAGCCTACCTGATTTACTGTCCAGACAGATCATGGGTGGGATGAGCAGGAGGCCGACAAATGGAATGGCAAAATCTGCCAGGATTCTTCCCTAAGGAGCTGCTCACACTGCACTGGTAGGGGAGTTTTTGTGGTATTTATTTATTTATTTATTTGTTACAGTAAAGAAACAAAGCATTTCTTTACTATAAAACAATAAATAAATAGCAGTAAAGTACCTCTACTAGAGAAGAGAGACCAGCACCCTAGGTGGTTGCTTAGTTGGCCTATGCCTAAGGCTAGCCAAAGACATAAACATTGTGCATAGAATGACCAGTGTCCACAGTCCCTGTTGTTTTTCTTTCTTCTTTTCCCGGTTAGGGGTCACCACAGTGGGACTCCCGTCCGCTAATGATTGGCAGTAAATTTTTACAGTGCCGAGGTGCCAGCTTGACACCCAACGTTCAACGAAGGCATGCCCATTCACGCATGTATTTTGAATGCTACTCGACCATGGGGAGGACATGCAGACTCCACACAGAAGGTGATCCAGCCAAGAATTGAACGGGAGAACCTCTTGCTGTGAGGCAACAACGCTACCGCTGCACCACCACAGCACTGTTTCAAAGAGATTTACTAGGTTGAGACATGACCTGTCATTCACAAGACAAATGCTGGCATAGGTTCCAACTGGTTTGTTGTCTGTTTTCAAGGAGCTATTACTTTAAGCATTAAAATGGATTATAAGACTTGTTCTAAAGTGATTTCAGAGCAAACTAAATGTTCAGGGGTGTTCATAGGTTCATAGGTTCATAGGTTCATACTAGGCTATCTGCCCGAGGGCATTTACAAGCCTAGCCCATAGTTTTGTGGCTTACGCCACCCCTTTAGTATGGGGAACTATACCCATTATTTTGCTGTGCCTCTGTCGAGCAGTGACACTGAGGTAATCCCTGGGGTATATCTGCGATCTCCCATCCATTGGTCAAGATTTCTCTTGAACAAGGCCAGCGAGGTGCTCTGCCTCACATATACCGGGATTTTATTCCACAGCATAGGGAGTCTTTGGGTGATGAATCTATCCCTCCAGCACGTCCTACTAATAGCCGTGTCGAGGTTTAAGTCTCCCGCCCTTGTGGCTCTGACAGATCTAGATTTATTGAGGTGAAGCATATTCATCAAATCTGGGTTTGACATGTCCTTGTATGTTAGGCAAAGGTCACCTCTGAGCAAGTGGTAAGCGACTGAATAGAGCTGGAGTTCTTTCAGTCGGGCAGCATAGGACAGATGTTTGAGACCCTTTATCCTTTTGGTGAGGAACTTTTGTGGCCTCTCCAGCTGCTGCAAGTGTCGGGTCAGATACATTCCGAATGGGGCATTGTACTCAATCATTGGTCTGATGAGTGATGAGTATAGGGAGACTATGACCTCCCTTGATCTAGATGAGAATCCCTTCATGATAAGGTGGGCAATGTAGAAGGTCTTCCTAACTACTTTAGCTACATGGGTGTCGAATGACAGACTACTATCAACCTGGGTCCCCAGGTCCCTGATAACTTCTTCTGTGCTCAGTGGATTGCCACCTATTTGGTAGCTAGGGGTAACCTTGTTTTTCCCGAAGGGTATGACTATGCATTTTTTGGCATTTAACTTTAGGCCATGGCTCTGGCACCAGTTATCTGTTTCTGTGAGACCCTTCTGAAGGATATCTGTGTCAGATGTGTTTTCTACTATGGCGCCCAGTTTGCAGTCATCTGCAAACTTTGTCAGCCATAACCCTCCTGTGTTTGCTTGTACTTCGGAAAAGTAGATGCCAAACAAGAGTGGGCCCAGGACTGAGCCCTGCGGTACACCACTTGTGACAGGCTTTGAGTCTGACATGGCGCCAGCAACTCTGACCCTGTGGGTTCTGTCACTCAGCCAGTTTGCAACCCATCTTGTGATGTATGGGTTAACATTTAAGCTGATGAGTTTTTCAATGATACCCGAGTGGGGTATTGTATCGAAGGCCTTCGCCAGATCGAGGTAGGCTGTATGGACTGCCTTT
The DNA here is from genome assembly GCF_019279795.1 of Protopterus annectens. Taxonomy (NCBI): domain Eukaryota; kingdom Metazoa; phylum Chordata; order Ceratodontiformes; family Protopteridae; genus Protopterus; species Protopterus annectens. Next base: position 145,604,255 of record NC_056745.1, on the reverse strand, counting down.
CCCTCATCAATGGCTTTGGTGACTGTTTCGAAAGAGTCAACCAAGTTTAGAAGGCATGATCTGCCTTTGACAAAGCCAAACTGGGATGGATCCAAAGTCTGCAAATTCCCTATGTCTTTATTTATGAGGTCCATTATGATCCTCTCCATGGCTTTGCAGATAAGGCTTGTCAAGCTAATGGGCCGGTAATTTCCAGGGTCGGTGGAGGCACCGCCTTTGTGAAGTGGGACCACAGTTCCAGTGCGCCACTCCCTGGGTACGTATCCAGAGGTAAGACTATGATTAAACAGCAACTATGTGGGTAGTGGGTTAAATGAGCACAGTTTTTCTGCTAATATTCGCTATATCCTTGGGGTCAGGATGTGTGATATTATTGTGGATGAGCTCACTATATTCACGTCTCTATTCTCTAATTTCCTGACTTAAATGAAAAAAAGATTTGCAGTTTTCTTTGGTATTTGTAGCAACCTTAAGCTCATACATTGCTCTTCATTTTCTAATAATACTCTTAGATTCCTTGCTGGCTGTTTTAGTATGATCTTGAGATGATGGGATGGGGATTTCCTGCAAATTTTCATGGTTTCCTTCTTATTGTTATACAATTTATTAATACTGGAGCTCTATAAGAGAGTTTTTTTTGTGAATTTACCATTATGCTTAAGGTGAACAAGTACTGATTTTTCTATGTGGCTGTCTGGATGCTGGTATAAGTCAGAGGTAAATACTGATGTCCTCTCAGTTGGATTCATGTCTGGGGAATTGTTGGGAATTCTGCAAAGGTGTTCTACATACTGACGGAGGTTTGCCATGGAGAAAATAGATAGTCTCATTTAGTGGTGGGGTACACCTGGCAGAGAAAATAATCGACCTGTAGTCAGAGTTAAGCTGAGATGAGAAGGTTGGGGGATACAGGTGAGGGCTGGGCTGGTAAGGACCATGTCAAGAATATTAGACTTTGTAGTAGGTAGTTTAACAATTTAGTTCAGCACGTTGGTATTAATAAAGTCTATGAAACACTGACCATACCCCTTTTTTTACAGGTGCAAGTGTGACAAACAATGACTAGGTAAGTGATGTCTACTAGGAAGAAAGTATATCTACTTCATTTTAAAATTAAATTTTGTTAAAGGACTTTTCTAAACATAATGTACTTCAGAAGCAAAACAATGTGGAGATATAAAACAGAAGCTGTTTCTGAAGCATAAAAATATGTCTGCTTTTTCTTTCTGTTTTCCTTCAAAGCAGAATAACGAATACAGTGATGCTGAATTCATATAGTACACAGAATAATTTATTTAATTACAGTAAGCTGGGAATTATTTCTCTTCTTGAGATGTTTCCTCCAGCTGCTCCAGTTTTCTTCCACATTCCAAAGACATGTGTCTGGAGCATTTCTCCCTGGGCTCCACTGAAAATAAAATCTGTCCTAGTCGGACTTTCCCAGTAAACAAATTATAAAAAAATATGTAGAAATATTTAATGCCTTCGCAAGCTTCCCTCTCCACTACATAATTACTAATTATTGATACACATTAAACATATAGACCTCTCAAATAATAATTGCCTGGTTAAACCCTTTATTGCCTGGTTAAACCCTTTATACTATCTATTATCGTCAGTGCATAAACCTCCTGAATATTACTTCTCCAGTAGTAAATATTCTTTTATTTTAATTTATTGAGTTGTTAAATGGATAAGTAAAATAATCATCATTAACCCTTTCCAACCATAATCTAGGTGCCAAGGACAAGGATTGTGGTCACTTAAGAGTGAGCAATCAATCAATATGTTTTTTTTTTTTTTGGGAAGTGGAAGAAAACTGGGGCACCAGAAAAAAATAACAGCAAACCCAAGCAGAACATACAAACTGGCTAAGTTTCTGGTGTCATTCTAAGGGGATCCAGTATCTGTCTGCGTGGGATGACATGATTGACAGACCTCGATGCTTTGCCAGAGATGGCCTACATCTGTCATCCCTGGGCTTCCAGATACTGACCAAGGCTCTTGCCACCCCTATAGTGCCTTTTTTAGGCAGTGTTCCAAAGACCAAATAACCAGTGTAACAGCTACAAACAAATGCAATCTGAGGGTCATGCTGCTAAATGCTAGAAGTCTAAATCTCAAAATGCACTCACTCGAAGCACTCCTTAAAATGGAGAACATTGACATTTGTGCCATAACAAAGACCTGGTTCAAGGCAGCAGAAAGCACCCCTGCACTACCAGGCTATAATGCATTCCACACCTTTCGGCCCAGAACTTGGACCAAAGTTCCAAAGGTGGTGGTGTTTCCATGTTCATAAAGGATGCGCACACATCCAGATGGTAGCCCAACATAATGCATCTGAGATACTTCAGGTGCAGTTAACACTGGGTAAGACAGCGATTCAGGTTGTAGCCTGTTACAGGTCCCCAACCATGTCCCAAGACTCACACTCCATTTTCCTAAGCACCCTGGAGAATATTAGGGTCCAACCTAACACTCTCATACTGGGCGAATTCAACTACCCCTCCATTAACTGGGAAAACTACTCATGTACCAATACACTTGCCCAACATTTCCTGGAATGCATTAATTCCAATGCCCTGGACCAGTTCATTCTTACCCCCACTAGAGGTAGCAACATCCTTGACCTGGTCATTACTAACCTGGGCAACCGTTGCTCTACACCAATAGTCAACTCCTCCCTGGTTAGATCTGACCACAAACTAATCACCTTGGAAATCCACATCCCTCCCACCCCCCGCAAGGTAACCACCATGAAAAACTTCTCCAAAGCTAACTTTGAGCTCCTAAAAACAGAGGTGGCTAACTTCATGGCACCCATGCAAATGAAGAATAGTTGCATGACCGCCGAATCATATACCAATGCACTGTACGAACACGTACACAAATGCATGGATCTTGCCATACCCAACAGAACCAAGATGCTCTCCTCAAAAAAAAAAAAAAAAAGAAGCCAATCTGGTGGTTCCCTACCATAAACAAACTCTACAACAGAAGGAGGAAACTCATGTGGAATAAGGTGAAGTTCCAAGACTGGAAAAACTCCCTTATCAGCCTCAACAATAAGTTGAGATCTCCCATCAAATCCTCTAAAGCTAGCTATGAAAACAGAATTGCAGCAGAGAGTAAAGACAACCACAAGGCCTTCTATAGTTATGTAAAGAATCTCCATGGTAATACCCAGATTTGCTCTGAGCAATGGTACCTCCTATACCAAGCCAACAGATATTACCAATATACTGGCCGACAGATTCAGTGCCAACTTTACCCCTCTCTCCCCCCCAAAGGACCAGTCACAATACCAATAGATTGCCAGGCACCCAGTATTACTGCTGCACAGGTTAAAACAGCACTGTCCAAGGCCAAGAATACAGCTTCTATGGGACCGGACAATATCCCTGGCTGTGTTCTACATGAACTACAGAGTGAGCAGGCACCTCACCTGTGTGCCCTGTTCAATCACAGACCCACCTCAGGTTTTGTCCCTACCGAATGGCAGACTGCAACAGTTATCCCTCTCCACAAAGGAGGAGTGACTACAGACCCTAGGAACTATCGCCCCATTAGCCTGATGAGTCTGATATGCAAAGTGATGGAACACACACATCACCATGGACCTAATAAACAAGGATATAGGGAATCTCCAATCTCTGGATCCCGCACAGTTTGGTTTTGTGAAGGGGAGATCATGCCTGCTCAACTTGGTCACCTTCTTTGACTTAGTCACCAGAGCTGTGGATGAAGGCAAGGTGATTCATACAGCCGACATTGATCTGGCCAAGGCCTTTGATACTATTTTCCACTCAGGAATCATAGAAAAACTCACTAAGCTAGGCAACAACCTCTATGTCACTAGGTGGGTTGCAAACTGGCTAATGGGTAGAACCCACAGTGTGAAAATAGCTGACTCCACGTCAAACTGTTGACCAGTCATGAGTGGAGTCCCCAGGGTTCAGTCCTTGGTCCTCTCCTGTTTGGTATCTACTTCTCTGAAATCCAGGCCAACACGAAGGGACTCTGGCTGACAAAGTTTGCAGATGATTGCAAGTTGGGAGCTATTATTAACTCCCCAAGTGATGTTGACATCTACAGAAAGGCCTCACTGACACCAACGACTGGTATCAGAACCATAGCCTTAAGCTCAATGCCAAAAAATGTGTCATCATCCCCTTTGGGGAAAAAAAACAGTTCCCATGAATTACCACATTGATGGTAGTCCACTGAACACAGAAGGGGTTATAAGATATCTGGGAATACAGGCTGACAGCAACCTTTCTTTTGACCACCACATTGCCACTGTGGTCAGAAAGTCCTTCTATGTGGCACATCTCATTACTAAGGGTTTTGCATCCAGGAAGAAAGAGGTCATTGTCTCCCTCTACTCTTCCCTCATTAAGCCAGTCATTGAATTCAATGCCCCATTTGGCATGTACCTTACTAAACACCTGCAACAACTGGAGAGGCTGCAAAAGTACCTCACAGAGGAAACTAGGCCTTAAACATTTTCCCTATATGGACAAACTTAAAAAACTCCAACTATTCTCTGTCTCATATTGCCTACTTAGAGGTAATCCCTGTTTGACTTACAAAGCCATGTCTGACCCAGCTCTGTCAGAAATGCCACATCTAAAGAAATCCCAATCCCTCTGCACCACATGCTCCAGAGACCTCAACCTCATTACCACAATCAACAAAACATGCTGGAGGGACAGGTTCATAACCCAGAGACTGCCCACTTCCCATACATGTCAAGCAAAGCACCTCACTGGCCCTCTTCAAGAGAAATCTTGATGAAAAATAGAAAATTCACCCCAGGGATCATTCCAGTGGCTTTACTCAACAGAGGCACTGGGAACTAAGGTTGGGTGGCACAATGCCAGGGTAATCCTATGGGCTTGTCTTGTAAAGGCTCCAGGGCCAATAGCCTAGCACACACCTATGAACCTATGAGTGACAACAGATTGGGATTGAGCCTGAGACCCTTAAACTGTGTGACAGAGATCTTTACCTATGAGTCACAGTGCTATCCTGCTAGATAACTATTGTCATTATAAAGTCAGTTATAGTAAAATCATGATGAATAACACCCATTTTAAACTATAACAAAACACCAACACATCTAAACAGAATCCTGTCCTTATTGCTAATTTCTAATTACTATAATACATATTTTGGGTTGTTGATATTTAACTGTACTGTTGCAAAATTCAGGTAACAGCCAAACAACAAAAAAGTGCTCTTAGCTTATGCTGAAATTATCTAACTGCTTTCTTATCAGTAGTTTGTAGTAAACTTCTTATTCTAACATAACACAGGTGATTTTCATGTCATATTTTGCAGTCTGACTCTGTACATAATTAAATGTGTTGCACATGGACAAAACTGTATCTGTTTATCCAGCCATCTATTTTCAAAACCACTAACAGAATTCCAGTTTATTAACCAGACTTGGCACTTCGGCTTCACACACAGCCTTCTTTGAAGTCTGTGTGTGAAGCCGAAGCGCCAAGTCTGGTTAATAAACTGGAATTCTGTTAGTATGTTTCTGTGAACATTTTTTGTTGTTTTATTTAATATTTTTTTGCATATACAATCATTTTTTTGTATTTTCTAAATCACCTGGCCAGGTGAGGGTCATGGTGAAAGCAAGATGAAAAGTGTAAATCAGAATTCCCTATCTCTGGTAACAGTCACTAGCTGATCCTGTGGGATTCCAAAACATTTGAAAGCAATCTGAAAGAAATAATCATTTCAGTTGTCCTGGTCAGTCCTGGGGCCTGCCTCTAGTAACCAATATTTTGTATGCCTCATGCAAGAGGTACCTAGGGTTTTTACTAAGTGCCCAAACCACCTCCACCTACAGGATAAAGTCAAGATTACAGTTAGTTTTCTTCCTGGTGCCAAGATCCATGACATCACAAGGGCTCTAAAGTCCCTCCCACCAGACTAATATGATTATGGCCTAATGCTAGTCCATGTGGGTCTGAATCACTTGAGGTATATTACCTTGAGAGGCATGCAGTGAGACATGTTGGATCTCACAATGCATATATCCAGCGCATGCAAGACACTGCTCCTGAGAGGAATCCTTCTTTCACCCATAATGACATCTGTATAGAAAGACTGGCTTTATTAGTTGTCTTAATAGTTTGTGTCACTCCACGGTTGTCCAATATTTGTCAGCATAAGGCATGATAACTGACAATCCAACTAACTTTGCGATGTATGGCCTGTACATCTCATTCCATGTGGCTTCTGCACACTGGCTAAAGCTCTTGCTGCTCCCGTTGTGCAGTGTCCAGCCAATGAACATCCAAACATAGCAGGCAGCAATGCAGCCATTTCCAGCCCTAAAATGGAACTTATCAAGGTGTCTCTTCTGAGCACCAGACTTCTTAATAACAAATTGCCTGATCTTGAAGTCCTCTTGCAACTTGAACACATGCATGTTTGTACAGTTACTTAAACTTGCATTCACTATAAAGAAAGCACTCCATCCATACCTGGCTTTTGCACCTACCATACAGTCAAGCCTGATGGAAACTTAAGTGGCATTTCCATATCTGTCAAGGACTACATTACCTCTAAAAAAATTCCCAGAGACCCACAAACTGAATTAATTGAACTCCAACTTACTCTGAATAAGACAAGCTATTGACTTATAGACTTCTACAGGGCACCCTCCATGTCCTCTAACAATCACATAAGATTCCTAATTGTACTTGATGAATGACCTTTTACCAAAATTAACCATCACTACTGACTTGGCTATCCCTACTAGAGCCGAATATAATGAGAAGTTTAAGAGAAGACCACCCCGGTGGTCTAACAGCTTAAATCAACTCTATAATAAGACAGGAAAACTTCATAAATCATACATGAGAGCTAAAATCAGAATAACAAATGCTGCATTAACAATGTTAATAAGGACATAAAAGCTACTATCAGGGCTAGTAAGGTAAATCAGAAACCTAAATTATCTCCTTTAGTTATATTAGGAAACTAAGAAATAACAACCAACATTGTTGTGAAATTATTCAAAATGACACCACCTACTCAGACTTAGTTAACAGAAAATAGATTAGCAGATAAATTAAATGTAGACTTTACCCTGAAATAACTATCTTAATGTCATAAATGTCCTAATCCCTTACAGCTCCTAATATCACAGAGGAAAACATACTGAAAATGCTCTCTAAAATCAAAATGTTAATTCGATGGCTCATCTTGAAACAGAGGCTCAGGTACTGAATATCTTCCTTAGCAGCACCCTTAAGCTTTCCCAAGAAGGCTGAGTGCAAGGCACCTGTAACTAGAACAAACCCTTGTCCTCTCTTTGAAAATGGGGCCTACAACTTCAGTTCCCCAGTCCAGAAATACTGCTTCCATTTTCCAACAACATTGAAAAGAAGTGTTAATGCCAATACCTCAGCACTACACAGTGCGTCGACATTCTTGTCAGATCTCATCCAGTCCCACAGCTTTGCCACCGCAGAACTGTGATGTCATCTTCAGAAATAGACCCAGTGCCACCATTTGCATTAGGACAACATGTCCACTAGGTTCAGGAGTCGAATAAATATCCATTTAGGCAAGTGGAATTTTAAATTTATTTTGGCATATTACCAATTAACATTTTACTTTGCCTATACCTGTCTGATATCCTGCCAATAGAAACACATCACTTAGAACAACCACATGACACCACCACTAAATTCAAAATATGTCATCTTACAACACCACAAAACTTTCTTGACTTTCAAAAAACAGTTTCTCTCACAGATGTACCTTTTAGAAAACAATCTTAGCTCATACAACTTACTTAAGAAATTACTGTCCAGCCTCTACTATTTATTTATGAAAGTTCTCCTAGCTAGAAACAGTTACACAAACTCTGGACCATTCAACAAAACTCAGCTATAAACCCTATTCAATCAAAGGCAAAAAAAATAACAACACCCACCCTACACAGTGCCAGTATTAATAACAAATAGGTTATTTTCAAATCATGGCTCTACTCAGAACAACCCTGCAAAATAGGAATCACTGAAACATGACTCAAGTATAATTTCTCCCCCTCATATTTCATTAAATCAACTTACAGCTTATTCTGTGATAGCAGACCAGGAGCACGAAAGAGAAGGGGTTCACCCTTACTTATTAACAGAAATTCTCGCATAGGTAATGTTCAGGTAACAATGTCAAACACTATGAATGGACAAGAATCCGAACTGGATCTTCACACACCTTGTGCTAGGCAGGCATACTCACTTTGTGCTAGGCAGGCATACCCACCTTGTGCTAGGCAGGCATACTCACTTTGTGCTAGGCAGGCGTACCCACCTTGTGCTAGGCAGGCATACTCACTTTGTGCTAGGCAGGCATACCCACCTTGTGCTAGGCAGACATACTCACACATCAGTGCTGCCTGTATTCCATCACCTTCTTCAATTAATTGCCTACAACCCTTCCTAGATGTGTGCCTTACAGGTATCTCAATACTACTATTACACCAGGTGATTCTAACATTGATGCTGCAGTCCCTACTTCTTCTCCCTTAGAAAAAGATTATAGCATCCCACAGTCTTGGAGAAATAGCGCAACAACCAAAAAGACCAAATCAACAAATAGGTGAAGATACAACACTAGAGCTCTTCCTAATTAGCATGAAAACCAGATGTGTACAAATAACCATGCTTCCAAATAATTTGAGCACCCACTGCCCTGTACTTTCCACATGGTCATTTAAATCATACAGAAAATGTCCAGGTAATAATGTAGACCCACCTGTAAAGCCAAACAAGAAGTACTAAATCCACACCTTCAGAATATAGACTGGACAACTCTGCATGCTAGTTCTGATCCATATGATGCTTAAGTGGTCTTTATACCTCACTAGAATCAGTACATGATAAGTTTTTGTCATCTATAAAAAGGAGACTTAGGGGGGCAGATCTGCGCATGGATAACAAAGATATAAAAGTACGACCATGAAGGATAAAGCCTGGAAAACCTGGAAACAAAATCCCATGGGCAACCAACTAAAGCATGAATACCTATTCCACAGAAAGTCCACCAGAATTGCCACAAACATTGCAAAGGTAATTTATCTAAGAAATAGGAACTTTTAGCACCCACCCCATAAAATTCTGGAGAGAGCTATTAACTGGCAACATCACTGATATCAGTCATTCAGCTGTAGGATAGTCTACTAAGAATGACCTAACATTTGCAAAAACTACAGAAATTACCTCTTCTTAATCATTGAAAACATTGTAAACCAGTTTGCTCAATGGTCCTGTCTTGTACATCAATTAGGCAACAAGAAAAACTTCATAACTTTACCTCTGGCAGAGGTTATCCCTACTTTCTACTTTAAAGAAATGAAAATGAAAGAAACTAAAAAATACTAAACAAACTAAACAAAAAATTGGGGGCACAAATCAGCAAACTGCATTCTACTTTCCTCACAATGGCCTCCAAATCCATTGTAAAACCACTTGCTCAGATATTTATTCTGTCTTTATGCTACACCCTTCAAGCAAAGTACAGATTACAGACTTACTGCCAATCTTTATCCCTTAAATGAAGTGTTTGAAAAAATCATTTACAAACAAGTCTTGAACATATAAATAAATATGGTTGACTATATGATGCACAACATAGATCCCATAATTCCTTTAGCACCATAACAACTTTATACACCACTCAAATCCAACAGTTACAGGGCTCCAATGAAGACTGTCCCTCCTTAATAGAACACAGAATAAACTCACAGGTTCACCACCGTGGCTCCGAAATTAAATTTAATCCAAGAAGACAAAAAGCAATTCACAAACAAGCTTAAAAAGTCGTTAAAACCAGAAAACGATTAAGCGCTTTCATCTCCTTACAGGAGACTTCATCAGAATTGAAATTATTTAACTACAACAGAATTATAAACAGTATCACTGCTTCCTATTGTTTCAGGCTTAATAGGATCAAAAAACATCATGGGAATCCTAGGAGCAATTATAATATACACACGTATTGCCCACATCTTTAAATACAACATATATATTTTCTTATATATTTTTATATTAATTTTTACACCTTTTACATCTTTTCTGATGTTTATGTAACTATATGTTTAGTATTTTACATATATATTCTAACTTGACAACAGGAGCTTTGTCAGTCAATGTAGTACTAATTGCTCCTAGGATTCCCATGATGTTTGTTGATCCTATTAAGCCTGAACCAATAGGAAGCAGTGATACCATTTATAATTCTGTCGTTAAATAATTTTGATTCTGATGACATCTCCTGTAAGGAGATGAAAGCACTTATTCGTTTTCTGGTTTTAATGTCTTTTTAAGCTTGTTTGTGAATTGCTTTTTGTCTTCTTGGATTAAATTTTATTTCGAAGCCACGGTGGTGAACCTGTGAGTTTATTCTATATTCTATTAAGGAGGGACAGCCTTCATTGGAGCCCTGTATCTGTTGGATTTGAGGTTTTTTTTTTTTGGTTTTGGAACTACAGTGTGTTTTATTCAGTTACTAACTTTATACACCACTACTGACAATATCTCTTACAGGGTAACACTCGTAACGCCAAACAGCATTAAGATGAACACAACAGGCTGAAACTGAAAATGCAGAGGAGATTGCACTACAGCAGAGACTGTTTTGTTTTTCCCTTTTCCCATCTGTAGTGTGATCTCAGAGTTGGTATATATATATATATATATATATATATATATATATATATATATATATACATATATATATATATATATATATATAAAATAAGCATGGAGTAAGGGGGATGCAGGGGAACTTGCCCTTCTACACAGAATGTTGGCCAAGTTTTTCAGCAACACGTTATCATGTTCATTGTAATTATATTCACCACTATGGATATTCACAGTAATGAATGTGTTACCTTTAACAATATGAATGATAGCTTAATAACTGGTGGCCTCTTTTTTCGACATAACTGGGATCTTCAAAACTGCAGCCCACCATGTCCTTTTTTTTTCAACATAACTAAGATCTTCAAAACTGCAGACCACCACGTCCTTCTGAACAAAGTATACAACTTTAACTTTGGGACTAATGCACTACAATGGTTCAAGCCTACCTACAGAACAGAACTTTCCAGACATAATGTCTGAATCTGGTACACTCTTTACTGATATTCCTTAAGAGTCTGATCTGGGTCCAGCCTTTGACCTTCCAAATCTCAAAACAATTATACATACATATTACCTGCTACTTCTTGAGCCAGCAGTGCTGGTGATGTTCTTTATCAGATGCTACAGACCTCATTTACCACACTCTGCAATTGGACCCAAACAATAAACTCCTGGTGAACTCAAGCAAATCAACCACAATGGTGTTTGCAACAAACCAGAAATTAATGGGACTCCCTCCAGTGTTGATAAAATATAATAATGACAGCACACTTTCAAATGTTACTGAACAAAGATACCTGGGTGTAACAATTGACCAAACCGTATCATTTTCCACTCATACAGGCAGAGTTGTCCATAAAATGCTAGCCCAGTTGAAACTATTTTACAAGCTCTCCCATCTCCTTTCCTCCAGTGCCCATCAGGCCCAAGCCAAAAATGTTCTCATCCCAAAAAGCGAGTACGGCCTACCACTGGTAACTCTTCATTCCAGCCCCAGCGGACGGCTGAAAATTACGTATCTAGATTTGTGCTACTGTAAGACACCTGTACCCATTACTGCAACCTACTAAAAGGCCACATATGATTATCAGTAAATAGCAATGCTACTGCTCCCTCCTTTACAAAATAATCGCACAAGATAATGGTCCTCCCCAAACATACCAAACTTAAAAACAGCTACTGGAGAAAAGCCCATCTCAAAACCAGCCTCTGCCATTTGGAAACATTGGCTAGAGGAGGTCAGGAAGCAACAGTCTCTGCATACTTTTGCAACTGAACTTAAAGAATGCCTATTCAAAGAAGCAACGTGTGCATACATCAAAGATAATGCTTAAAAACAAACAAAAAAAGAAATAAAAAAATGACTGTAAAGCACACTTTATTTGGATAGTAGTAAGTCCTTTCATCCTAAACAGAACTTCATCAGACCATCCCCTTTTTCATCAATCAAACATTTAAATACATAACTAATTGATTGCATTATTAGCATCACTTAACATCAGTGCTTAAACTCTTTCCTTTGTAAGACAATTTTACTTTTTCTTTATCATTTAACCCTGGGAACCTGCAGGCATCCAACCTAACCTGCAGAAGTGTTCCTTCCAGTCTAATTCATCTTCGGCCTCAAATCTACATTCATAATTTGTAACCTGGTCTATGACACTAAACAAAAAATAATTGTTATTATTAACATTAGTCCCAATTAGATCCAAACGTTCTTGCAGGGCATGTTTAGCTAAAGCACAGCCTACATCCAGATTGTCACTAGCATGCCGATGCTCATGAATCCTAGCACTAAGCTCGCTAATAGTTCTCCCTGTCTAAAATGTATGGCATGTATACTTTTTGTTTAACCTGATAACAAAATTCCTACTTTCAATAGAAATTTCAGTATCTTCCCTAACAAACTTGCAATAATTACAAGACTAAGGCTTAAACCCCCAACTCAGAATCAGAACCCCCAATTCTATAACTGGTGTTCCTAGGAAAAAAATTCAGATTCTTGCCCTTTTTAATAACAAACTTAGGAATTTCCCCAGTAATCCTCCTTGTAACAGGAGAATTCATAAGAAATCACCAGTTGCTCATAATAAGTTTTCTAATACTTTTTCATCTACAGAATTCCTCAAATGACATGCCATTGTAAAATCATTGTTCTCAGATCTTTTTTCCAAATTACAAAAATCCACTCCACAGGTACTTACATGTCTATATTCAACTTCCCTCTATCTCATTATATAATTTATCAATTAAAGATCTCTATCTCATTATATAATTTACCAATTAAAGATCTAGTATATCCTCTCCCCTCAGACTTCTGCTTCAATAAACCACATTCATTTGAAAATCTTTGAATCACCAGTAAACCTACTTGTAATAATAAATTGCCCCTTAACTATATTTTCTTTTAACTTGGCATGATGCATGCTTTGAAAATGCAAGTTTTTTTTGTTTGTTTTATTTGACTGGTGTTCGAGTTTGTTGGTTTCTTATTTTTCATTCAGAGTTCTCTGCTACATTCAGTGACAGTTATGCACTAGGGTGGGGCAAAGGGGGCAGCCACCCTGGGCATAAAGTGTTGGGGGGGGTCTGATCCGCAAATGCCAAACAATCTTAAGAGCATTATAAGCTTTCAGAAATGAAATCTGGTGTTGTAGTTGCAGTCAAGACTGAAGCCCATTAGTGCTCCATGCATGGCATAAACTGTAACAGCTGTTTGTTACAAATGCAGCAAGCAGTTTGCTGCAGTTTAAATAAATGTATTTATTTATTTACATTTGATTACTGGGAAAGTCAGACTGGGTAAGTACCCACTTCAGCAGAAGCCCCGGGGAGAAAGAACTCTAAAGTGTTACAAAAACACAATATTTTTACAGTATTCAAAAATGATAAAAAATACAGTTTAAATAATTATACTAAACTACACACAATATGAAAACATTTGCCAAGAATAGATACAACTATATGACAGTGATTTCATATTTAGAGAAATTTAAGCCAGTTTAGAGAAATTCTGACAAAGTTAGTGTAAGACAAACAGGAACTGCAATAGGAAGTAAAAAGTTTTATGTCATATTTAGCTAGAGAGTCCAGGAAAAGAAACTGATGGAAGTAAGGAAGTGAGTAAAGGGGAGTAAGGAGGTGTGAGGTACAAATAGGTACTTCTTCATATTTAGGGATAAAGTTTATCCATGGGTTGAGAAAGAACAAAGCCAGACTTTGACTCGAAAGTCTTTCAGAACGGTTTTGAAGGAGTGGAGGGAGGGAGGGAGGGTATTGACCTGATGGATACAGGTAAGAAGTCCCAGGTCTTAGTAACATGGTATGAGTACAAACCATGCCCAGCAGATCCGACTGGTTTGCGGGCAGAGAGAAGATGTTCTTCGTGTTTCACTGCTGCAGTCATCACATTTGCGGTCTGTACTTAGAAGGCATGCTTAGCTTAATCTTTGCCAGATTATGTTAAAGCTAAATTGTTGGATGTTCCCTTAAATGAGGACCACCTGTTTGGCAACAAAGCAGAAGAAGTTCTTAAAAAGATGGAGGAAAAAGCTAAATCTATGCAAACTGTTAAAGATTTCCTACAAGTTCAGCCTCCAAGATTTAGTAGGCATTGGCCCTCTAAGAATTGATCCTTTCCTGCCTGTTCCAGGCCTTCTCAACCCAAACCCAAAACCAGCAGAAGCCGCAGGTTTCAACCCCAGGGTACACACAAGACTAAGCAGTGGGGGGTTTCCGCTTCCAAATCAGGGAGTAGTAAGACTCCCCCCTATGGAAAGCTATCTCAATGACTTGATGAAAACTTCCAAGCACTTCTCAACTGACTGCTCTTTTAGGGGGAAAGATTGCTCTGCAGGCCAAAAACTGGGAACTCATTACCCAGGACAAATGGGTTTTAAACATAGTTTCCCAAGGATACAGATTTCACTTCCACACGTTACCAACCCCAAACGGTTGGCCAGATCTACCCCCAAATCAATGGGCAGAGGCTCAAAAGCAAGTACTCTCTCAAGCATAAAGGCTACTCAGACTGTACCGGAAGAGGAAAAGGGACAAGGTTTTTATTCAAGACTTTTCCTGGTACCCAGAAAAGACAATTCACGGTGTCCTATCCTGGACCTTTCTACCTTAAACACTTTTTTGGTGATTCCAAAATTCAGGATGCTAACTCTTCACCGGCTACTTCCTATGCTAGGCAAAGATGCCTGGTTGGCAACACTGGATTTAAAGGAAGCCTACCTGCACATCCCAATCAGGGAATCTTGCAGAAGATACCTATGCTTCAAAGCAAGCTACACGCACTAAGTGTACACAGCTGTAATTTTTTTAGTCATTTGAAGCTTTTTACTAATTTGTATGGACCTGATTTGCTCTTTAAGGAGGAGGTGCATCAGATCATGAAAAAACGTTTTTTCTTCCCTCAGCTTTTAATGAATGTAGAGAAAAAAAAAATAAACCTGACTTTCTCATTTCAACAAGGGTGCGCAACCGGAACACATTATTACCAGGCACCAAAATAGCAATATAACATCCTTAAGTGCTCACTTTATGTTAATTTGTTACATACCAGTATGTGACCATTTACTGTCACAATAACTACCACTGCATCCCATTACAGTTTTGTTACCCATGGTGCCCAGATCACGATTGAAAAGGGTATGTTGGACATTTCATTCACCTAGCTACCAAACTGAAATAAATAAAGAATAGTTCTGACTTCCATATCAGACAATGACATGACATAATACTCTCTTAGACAAAGGATTACCTCTTGGAATATCTGCGTCTCTTGTCTCCACTAATAGTTGTTTTCCAAATGAGACTAACCCTGTCAATAACAGTTAAATAAATGAATATATAAATGAACAAGCCTCAACAGGATCGCATGACGAGGTAAACTGCAAATAACATACACGCAGGTATCCGTCTGTCTAGCGCTCCCTCTACATATATATTAAAACACAACTAATTCTAATAATTGTCTACAGGACTTGCCCCTATGTTCTTCCTGAATTATTATTTAAACGCATTTCAGTTGAAGCTGACAATAAATACATACTACCAGTTGCTAAATTGGTCCTGTACGCTCAAACGCGATGATTTTCAATGACACCACAAGGCAGCCAAAGTGTGAATTTTTTAACTGTATCATTAAAAAATTGTTAGTCAGTTACGGCCAGCAGAGTGGCACGTTGGTTATAATACTGCCTCTCAGTGCTCGGTACTGTAGTTCGAACCCGGAATGGGTCCCTTCTGGCTTCTGTTTTTTTTTTTTTTTTTTTTTTTCTCCTAGGACTCCCACATCCGGCAGATTTCCCCTCAGAAAAAAAACTGACAGAAGGCGTGCATACCCGCAATTAATGTGTCAACCAGGTAAGTGTGTTTGTGGCATGAATGGACTTGTATCCAGCGCACTTCTCAAATTCTTTGCTCAAGAATCAGGAACAAAGGCAGAAATAATGAGAGGCAAACCCCAGAATCAGAAAAGTTTCATATACTATTCCAATTAATTTGGAGAGTTACTAATATAATAGGCTTTGCATCGACATGTATTATCCGAAGAACAACTAATCAATACAAAACTGCACTGTCTATAATCTGCAGTAAGAATCAAAATATTGTGCTGGAGAAAGCAAAAATGAGTGGTAAAAACAAAGACATTCTCCAAAAATGGGGACCAGTTGTGAGCTATGAGCTGTCTGTATACCATGGTCCGCGCCCCACCGAGTGCTGGGAAGGGTTTTAGTTTTCCAAGAGACCTGACTTTAGGTTGGGTAATATAAAAAAATTAATAAAAAGAGATCGCAGAAAAACAAACTTGAAGTAGTCAAATAATCATAAAGAAGTTCGAACAATAATTGGCAATTAAACACGAAGAACAGCTTACCTTTTACACGAGCAGTTCCTAATGCTGGGCGTATGGATCTGTTAACCAAAGTAAGAGTCAACCGCTTACTATTGTTAATTTGTTGTTGTTGTTGTTGTGAATCAAAAACTTCGCTGTGTGTCAGGGTGGACACCTTTTCAAATGCCCAAAGTGAGACATTTTTTTCTAGAACTGTGAGATTTTGCCGGAAAAAAAAATACCCACAGCCAGTGCAAAGGACAGACCTTGGTTTATTGAAAAAATAAAAGCTTATTCTTGTAGCATTTGACTTGCCAATAACGTTTCATGTGACGTGGAAGCATTTCAGTTACAAAACAATTGTTTTATGCAACTACTAAAGAAAACTTAAGAAAGACATCCACTATTTTTTTTTCCTGAAAGGGAAAAAAACACAGGAGTGCGCTAATAGAAACCCTCCCGCGTAAAGAGGGAGCGGTGGTGGTCCCGCTGTGTGTGCGTGTATGTGTGTGCGTGTATGTGTGTGTGCTTAGCATTACAGCATAAGTCGATGTACCTTAACTCATTAGTTGCGACAGTCCAGGATTTCAGTGGTGAAACTTCTTTCTCTTCACTTTCTTTTACAGTGTAACGCCAGAGTGCTAGAAACAATCAAAATGATGGAGTAGATAAGCAAACATCCGAAGGAGGAAACGCCGAGGTGCTTTAAACCCCCCAAACTTCCCGCTACAGCCGCTTGTCACATTATCCCTATGTGCTGTGCCCAGCACATCCACACACTGGCTAGCTGGAGAGGGCAGGGACACCGTTAAGGAGGCAGGCACCTCTGTGGCAACGTAATGTGGACATGCCTTCATCTGCCCGCTGTCTCCTAACGCCTACTAGGGTCCCATTTCAGTTTCGCCTGCACTGCAGACAGTCTGAGTATACTTCTAGAGGAGCTTAATTGTACAAATGACGTTCTGATTCATTATTACTTTCTTATGGAAAATAATTCATGTGTTACTGCAGCAGACTGCAGGGGGCACCGGCTGCGGCTGCAGGGTACCTGGGCAAGTAGACTGTTGCACCAAATGCCAACGAATACAAATTTTAAGAACTGCTTTGGATAAAACTTAAATTGCAGGCAATCCTCTCGACTTCTTAGCACAAGAAATCTGGGCAAAAGCCTAAAATAATGGGGGGATAAAAGCCTCAAGATAGGGACAGGTTTTAAATATTGCTCTTAGAAAGTTAGTGTTAACACGAATTTTCTGAGGGAATATCAAGTCTGAAACCCAAATGCGTCTTTATTTAGTAACTTTGATCCCCAGTAACTTGCCAAAAAAAAAAACACAAATTATATGAGGAACAGACCAAAAATATAATTTATTTTATTTTACATTTGTTGACTGGGCTAGTCTAGCTGGATACATGTCCTTTTTCAGTAGAGGCCCAGGGAGATAAGCTCCAAAGTTAAGTAAAATTTACATAAAAACAGTAGTTAAAAATACAATACATAAAACAAATCTACAATAGTTAACAGTTCAATACTTAAAAAGCATATTTCTATGAATTACTACACATGAGAGGATTAACAATATTTGGATAGAGAAAATATATAAAAAATGAGACTTATGTTTAAGAAATAAGTATAGAGGCAAAGGAAAGTTTAGAATTGGCACAAGTGTAGGAGAATACAAGGGTTCAGAGTTATAGAGACATACGGGGTCGAAAGAAGAAAGAATGAAGGAAATAGAAAGAAGAAAGAACAAACAAAGCACTAGCTAGTGTACGGGTGACAGCTGAGGAGTTTAGTTACAAAGGGGTCATAGCAGAGAAGATAGGGGTAGAGCAAGGAGAAGAAAAAGGGGGATGAACTATGGTTCAGTCTGGTTTTGAACAGGGACAGAGCCAGAGTAGTTGCTGATGTTCTTTTAGGTGTTTCTTGAAGAGAGATGTTGATGAGAGAGATGTGGGTGTAATAGGAAGGTTATTCCAGATTTTGCCCACAATATTGGTAAATAGTGAGTCCCCCGCTTTATTGTTACAGTTGATATTAGAAATTAGTAGCTTGTTTGCAGAGCGAAGTGTTGAAAGATTTTTATATGGGGTGATCAGGTTAGTGAGGATTGGGGTGTTATTTGGGTGATGAAGAATTTTTTGTGTGATCACAAGTTGATTATACAGTAGTTGGTTTTGTAGCTCTGACAATCCTAGTTTGAGGTTGTAGCAGTGGTGGGTTCTGAAAGGGTTCCCTGTGGCAAATCTGGCTATGTTGTTATAGCTAGTTTCCAGTTTGTTTATGTTGTATTTTGATAGGTTGGTGTATATAGCAGAAGCATAGAAAAGGGTAGAAATGAGGCGAGTTTGGGCACTAGAGGTTCTCGCTAGTGGTGTGAGGTAGGGTCTGAGTCTATACAGGGAGCCTAGTTTTTTATTAACAGTTTGGATGGTGTTATTGATATGGTCATCGTAGCTGAGTTTATTATCTATGGTTATGTACAGGGAGCTTAGTTTGTTATTAACAGTTTGGATGGTGTTATTGATATGGTCGTCGTAGCTGAGTTTATTATCTATGGTTATGTACAGGGAGCCTAGTTTGTTATTAACAATTTGGATGGTGTTATTGATATGGTCATCGTAGCTGAGTTTATTATCTATGGTTATGTACAGGGAGCCTAGTTTGTTATTAACAGTTTGGATGGTGTTATTGATATGGTCGTCGTAGCTGAGTTTATTATCTATGGTTATGTACAGGGAGCCTAGTTTGTTATTAACAGTTTGGATGGTGTTATTGGTATGGTCGTCGTAGCTGAGTTTATTATCTATAGTTATGTACAGGGAGCCTAGTTTGTTATTAACAGTTTGGATGGTGTTATTGGTATGGTCGTCGTAGCTGAGTTTATTATCTATGGTTATGTACAGGGAGCCTAGTTTGTTATTAACAGTTTGGATGGTGTTATCGATATGGTCGTCGTAGCTGAGTTTATTATCTATGGTTATGTACAGGGAGCCTAGTTTGTTATTAACAGTTTGGATGGTGTTATTGATATGGTCATCGTAGCTGAGTTTATTATCTATGGTTATGTACAGGGAGCCTAGTTTGTTATTAACAGTTTGGATGGTGTTATTGATGTGGTCATCGTAGCTGAGTTTATTATCTATGGTTATGTACAGGGAGCCTAGTTTGTTATTAACAGTTTGGATGGTGTTACTGATATGGTCGTAGTAGCTGAGTTTATTATCTATGGTTATGTACAGGGAGCCTAGTTTGTTATTAACAGTTTGGATGGTGTTATTGGTATGGTCATCGTAGCTGAGTTTATTATCTATGGTTATGTACAGGGAGCCTAGTTTGTTATTAGCAGTTTGGATGGTGTTATTGATATGGTCGTCGTAGCTGAGTTTATTAACTATGGTTATGTACAGGGAGCCTAGTTTGTTATTAACAGTTTGGATGGTGTTATTGGTATGGTCGTCGTAGCTGAGTTTATTAACTATGGTTATGTACAGGGAGCCTAGTTTGTTATTAACAGTTTGGATGGTGTTATTGATGTGGTCGTTGTAGCTGAGTTTATTATCTGTGGTTATGTACAGGGAGCCTAGTTTGTTATTAACAGTTTGGATGGTGTTATTGGTATGGTCGTCGTAGCTGAGTTTATTATCTATGGTTATGTACAGGGAGCCTAGTTTGTTATTAACAGTTTGGATGGTGTTATTGGTATGGTTGTCGTAGCTGAGTTTATTATCTATGGTTATGTACAGGGAGCCTAGTTTGTTATTAACAGATTGGATGGTGTTATTGATGTGGTCGTCGTAGCTGAGTTTATTATCTATGGTTATGTACAGGGAGTCTAGTTTGTTATTAACAGATTGGATGGTGTTATTGATATGGTCGTCGTAGCTGAGTTTATTATCTATGGTTATGTACAGGGAGCCTAGTTTGTTATTAACAGTTTGGATGGTGTTATTGATATGGTCACCGTAGCTGAGTTTATTATCTATGGTTATGTACAGGGAGCCTAGTTTGTTATTAACAGTTTGGATGGTGTTATTGATATCGTCGCCGTAGCTGAGTTTATTACCTATGGTTATGTACAGGGAGCCTAGTTTGTTAACAGTTTGGATGGTGTTATTGGTATGGTCATCGTAGCTGAGTTTATTATCTATGGTTATATACAGGGAGCCTAGTTTGTTATTAACAGTTTGGATGGTGTTATTGGTATGGTCGTCGTAGCTGAGTTTATTATCTATGGTTATGTACAGGGAGCCTAGTTTGTTAACAGTTTGGATGGTGTTATTGGTATGGTCGTCGTAGCTGAGTTTATTATCTATGGTTATGTACATGGAGCCTAGTTTGTTATTAACAGTTTGGATGGTGTTATTGATATGGTCGTCGTAGCTGAGTTTATTATCTATGGTTATGTACAGGGAGCCTAGTTTGTTATTAACAGTTTGGATGGTGTTATTGATATGGTCGTAGCTGAGTTTATTATCTATGGTTATGTACAGGGAGCCTAGTTTGTTATTAACAGTTTGGATGGTGTTATTGGTATGGTCGTCGTAGCTGAGTTTATTATCTATGGTTATGTACAGGGAGCCTAGTTTGTTATTAACAGTTTGGATGGTGTTATTGATATGGTCGTCGTAGCTGAGTTTATTATCTATGGTTATGTACAGGGAGCCTAGTTTGTTAACAGTTTGGATGGTGTTATTGATATCGTCGCCATAGCTGAGTTTATTATCTATGGTTATGTACAGGGAGCCTAGTTTGTTATTAACAGTTTGGATGGTGTTATTGGTATGGTCATCGTAGCTGAGTTTATTATCTATGGTTATGTACAGGGAGCCTAGTTTGTTATTAACAGTTTGGATGGTGTTTTTGGTATGGTCGTCGTAGCTGAGTTTATTATCTATGGTTATGTACAGGAAGCCTAGTTTGTTATTAACAGTTTGGATGGTGTTATTGATATGGTCGCCGTAGCTGAGTTTATTATCTATGGTTATGTACAGGGAGCCTAGTTTGTTATTAACAGTTTGGATGGTGTTATTGGTATGGTCACCGTAGCTGAGTTTATTATCTATGTTTATGTACAGGGAGCCTAGTTTGTTATTAACAGTTTGGATGGTGTTATTGATATGGTCGTCGTAGCTGAGTTTATTATCTATGGTTATGTACAGGGAGCCTAGTTTGTTATTAACAGTTTGGATGGTGTTATTGATATGGTCGTCGTAGCTGAGTTTATTATCTATGGTTATGTACAGGGAGCCTAGTTTGTTATTAACAGTTTGGATGGTGTTATTGATATCGTTGCTGTAGCTGAGTTTATTACCTATGGTTATGTACAGGGAGCCTAGTTTGTTATTAACAGTTTGGATGGTGCTATTGATATGGTCGTCGTAGCTGAGTTTATTATCTATGGTTATGTACAGGGAGCCTAGTTTGTTATTAACAGTTTGGATGGTGTTATTGATATCGTCGCCGTAGCTGAGTTTGTTATCTATGGTTATGCCCAGGAGACGTGCGTTAGTATCTGGGGTAATAGTAGTTCCATTGTTAGAGGTAACTGTAAAGTTGATTTTTGGTGATTTTTAGGTGGGAGAGAAAAGCAGTAATTTGTTTTTTTCTGGATTTAGGAGGAGGCAGTGGTGGGTAAACCGTGTTTCTACAGTATTAATACTGTTTGAGTCAAGGTCTGAAGAGAGGTTGATGACTTAGCTGTACAGATTAAAGCTGCGTCATCGGCGTATTGTATGCAGGTGGCTTTAGGAAAAATAGTGTTGAGATTATTAGTAAAAATGGAGAATAAAAGAGGGCCTAGAATAGAGCCTTGAGGGACTCCAATGTTTACGGGAATAGGTGAGGAGAGATTGTTGTCCCAGAGTACTGCTTGTTTTCTATTTTCTAGATAGGATGTAAACCAATGTATTGCTTGTGGGTCAAGAGATTGGGCTTTTAGCTCACTGATTAGTAAGTCGTGGTTAACCATATCAAAGGCTTTTGATAGGTCAATGAATAGTGCAGAAGATAGGGAGTTGTTATTTCGATTCCTGTTTATACAGTCAGTGAAGGTTAGCAAGGCGGTAGTTGTGCTATGAAAGGGTCTGAAGCCATGCTGGCAGTTGGCCAGTAGATTATAAGGCAAAAATCTGGACACTTGAGAGGTATGGTTGCATGGGTTATTCCATACTGATGACAGTATCACTACATGCATACTAATAATACTGCCTGGACAGACATATCTGTTACAGCAGATGCTGGATTGCTGGTATTTGACATTTGTATCACAACAACAACAACAACAACATTACTTATGGAACAGTCATGACATTTGGAGTTGTCCAAATTTAACATGTAACTAATGCTGGAAAGAAAGTCTTGTAGTTTAGGTCATGTGATTAGACAAATAAAAACAAACATCTGGTATGAATTGCAGGAAAGTGCAAATGGAATTATTCCGAGAACAACACGGGTGAGAAGAGTGCACTGCGATTTTGCCAAGCAAGCCTTACTCTTCAACATGGTGTGTGTTATTGTGGAAATAATGCCCATCCAAGGGTGCTCTGAGGCCTGACCCTGCAGGTGGAGGGCCTGTACATCCCTGGAAGGGAGTTATTTCCATAATAACACACATCTGGAGGGCATTATTATGTTTAGAGAATGGGCTGTTTGACAAATTATTTGTATTTATTTTTAATGTTATATACATTTTATATAAAATAGTATATGTATTTTTTCTGGAGGAAGATTTTTACATCAGAAATTTAAGATGCGTAAGTATTTAATGTCTAGATACATGAAAATACTTTCAAAAGCACAAACATACAGACTCACATACATAAATATACAAACACACATTCAAAAACAGAAACATACACACACATTAATGTAAACCATACAACTCAACCTCTGAATGATAGAAATTTGGATAAAGACAATAATAACAGGGGGATAAAGGCCTCGAAATAAGGACATACTTTAAATATTGCTATTTTAGACTTAGAAGGTTGGTAGAATAACAGATTTGGGTTAGCATGCATTTTCTGCAGGACAAAGTCCAAAACTCAAAAGACTGTAATTGTTTAGTGACTTTGGTTCTCATTGATTTGCTAGAAAACCACAAATTTTTTGAGGAATAGGCCAAAAATATGAGGTAAAAAGCTGAACAATCTACAAAAATCTGGACAGGTGAGATGCATGATGGAAGCACATGCACATTATATAGCCACTTTATCTTCCCCAGTTCTGCCTGTGGGCAAATAAGAAACACACAGACACACACACACACACACACACACACACACACACACACACAAAGTGCAAGTATTGCAACTCTTAGCAACACTCCCTCACCCCCTTTACTGTCCATGGTTTTGCTTTCTCTGAGGATTAACGTCACTCAAAAATGTCTTATTAAAAGTTTCATAACTCTTAATGTTTAAAAATTGATGTCGATTGATGGCCTGTTGTAGTCAATATTCTGGTCAACTTATCTCTCAATCTCACTGACTCACACACAAGTACACTTACACACAAATGCACACACACACAGACACACAGACACACACACACACACACACACACACACACACACACACACACACACACGATTTTCTGTTATGTAGTTTTTCTTTTCATTTTATGCTTAACACACACATACACACACACACACACACACACACACCAGGATTCAGCAAGCTCTGCACGGTGTGCAGGAGCTGCTGGAGGCAATATGGCTGCCAAGAGATACAGGAACAAGCTCCCAGGACGTGTACAAGCTCTCATGCACCATTCCTGCATGGACACAGCTCCTTTATGCAAATTACCCAATTTGCAGGTGAAAACCATGCAAATGAGGTGAATTTGCAATCCAGGAAGCTGACAGCCGTCCGTGCAGGACTAGTGTAACCTGCAGAAATGTACTCGGTTAGTAACCAAGTACATTTCTGCAAACTACAAAATGGAGCCATGACATCTCCAAATAAACGGTGTATATAATGTGTAAAGCATGCCAATGGCCAAATATATGCCCATTGACATAGAAAACAGTTGCAAAAAAAATAATAACTTTTATTTATTTTTGGCCGATTTCAGCCGTTTAAGCATAGGGCAGCAGTGTGCAAATGAGATCGGCCAGAAAATAAAAGAAAAAACCCTGAAAAAATCTTTCCCTGCAAAATCACAATTTTGTCATTATAGTCAATGGCAGTTAGAAGACAACAAGGCCAGTGAATAGTGGTTCGTAAGGGGGAAGGCTCAGTGTGGGACTTGTAACTAGGTATTAGCAGGCAATCCTATGCAAATGAGGGGAATGATACTGAATCACAGATTTCCCCTCATGGCTAGCCTGCACCCAACTGTGTAGGTGCAGGAAGTCCATGGAGCAAGCTTAAGATCTAGTTGACATCATAGAGGGGTGTGTCAGGCATACTGTAAGCTTATTGGAGCCCTGTAGCTCAGGTTTGCCCTAAGCTTAACAGAGCTAAGGAAGGGTGTGTGTCAGAAGCTGCCAAGCACACTTTATATTGCCTAAACGGATGTGCATGCCGCACACCGGGTTTTAAACCAAAAAAAAAAAGTAAACTAGGAAATAGCAGCTCTGTGCACATCTGAGCACAGTGTTTGCATGGCACTCCTCTGGGCTTAAACAGAAAGGCAGTGGGAAGGGAAAACAGCAGTAGGAAGGTAATCAAGGAGAACTAGCATAGCTGGCAGGTGAAATGTATCAGAATCAGCCAGTTACACAGGCAGCAGCCCAGCCCAGTACTAACTATGCAAACACCTTTCCCTCTGTTTTTTCCACAAACTCTACACCACCGGTGTACACAAACAGGGAAATTTTAGCTAGCAAAAGCACAACAAAATGATAAGGGCTGCATTTGCTCTCATAAATCAACATGTGGAGGAGGTTGAGGGTGGGGAGGATGAGAATGCTGACCACCAACCCACAGTGAGGAGAAGGAGAAGAGTGTACAGACCCAGGGTAACCTACCAGGGGCTACATGAGCTGGAGATAGTGGAGCGCTATAGGGTGGACAGGGACGTCCTACAGCAAATTGTTGAACTGTGTCGGCCACACCTCACTCACAGAAACAACAGAGGGGAACCCATCCCAGTGGATACCAAAGTATGTGTAGGCCTAAGAATACTAGCCACAGGTACCTTCCAAAGGCCAACTGGGGATATCATGGGGATCTCACAGGCATCAGCATCCAGGATACTCCACCAGTTCTTGGATGTCATGTCAGCACATGCCGGTGAGCACATATATTTCCTCAACACCCATGAGGCATTGACCAGCAATATGTGTCTCTTCCACCAAATACAGAATACACAGCAAAGCACCACCCGGCGAGTGGGGTAGAGTCTACATAAACCGCAAGGGCTTCCTCTCCATCAGCTGCCAGGTCATGTGCAATGCCCAGGGCATTATAATGAATGTGTGTGCTGACTGCCCTGGAAACTATCACAACTCCCACATCTGGCATATGACACTGCTGTACCAGCGATTTGCCAATGGGGACATCCCATATGGCCACCTAGTGGGGGATACTGGTTACGCACTGGAGGTGTGGCTGATGACACTCATCAGAAATGCACACACACCCGAACAAGAACTCCATAATGAGGCACACACACAGACTGGAATCATAATACAGCATGTGTTTGGGATGCTCAAGTCACAGTTCCAGTGCCTGGACATATCCGGTGGAGCCTTGCAGTACTCACCAGCTACATGTACCCAAATTGTCATTGTATGTGCCATGCTACACAATATAATCCTGTGGAAACAGCTGTAGCAGGAACAGCATGGGACAGGGCCACACACCCCTGCACCACTGCCAAGCCCTGCATAGGCACAGAGTGACTCAGAGGAACAGCCTGAGCCTTCCCCAGGAGGCAGGAGGTGTGTCCATTATGCCCAGGCCTTGGCAAAGAGGCTATGCATAGCACATACACTGACACGGTAGGAACACAGTGAATGACACCTCTCTCTGACTCGCACATACAATAAAAGGGATGCCAAACATGACACTACCTGGGCTTAACCATGTATAGGGAGTGTACTATGTGCATCTGACATAGTCAGCCCTCCAGCACCATCCTCAATACTGGCACAGCCACAAGGTAAGTCACTCGCCCTATCAATTGCTAAATGGAGTAGTATGTTTTATTACTTGTATCTATGGTATGGATGTGAGCATGCAAGGGAATCGGGTGGCTGAATGGGATGCCAGCAGATAGTAGACACCTATATTGGCAGAACGAAATCTGTAACAAATACTGGTGTCACCATAGTAGCCAGTACTAGACAAGGTGACAAAACCCACTGCAGGAAATGTGCTGGATCATATGTGTGTCCATAGGACACACACATGCCAGTCAGTGAGGCTCACATACCCAACAACAGTCTCAGACAGCAGGACAGGCATAGAGAAACACAAAGGAAGGTTGTGCTAAGGCCTCTGATTGATGGCTAATGAGAACAGCCCCCCTCCAGACCTACACAGACAGGCTACAACAGGTCAGGTAGTGGGATGTTAGTTCTGAAGGGCAAGAAGTCTGAAACTGAAATATAAGTCAACAAAACCTAAGACCTGTAGTACACTGATATGCCTCTAGTCTGCACGATGGGTCAGAATACAGAATGAAATGAAGTGCCTGAAATACCAGTACAGTCATAGCAAATGTGTAGAAGTGTCAGGTGTACCCCCCCCATAATCCTATGTAGAAGTGTAGTAACATGTATCTGTAGGTATAATAACAGTGGAGCACAGATTACCTGAGCTGGCCAAAGTAGCAGGATAGATTGTAGCATGTGTACAATATGCAGGGCTGTGTGTGTTAGGTTTGTGTGTGTTGTATATTGTGTGAGAGTGGTCAGCATGTAGGCATGGTGGGTTTTGTCCTGGTGGCCATTGGCCAGTACTGCCAATGACATGGCTAAGTTCTCACAACTGCAGTGCCAAACACAGTGCATCCCAGCAACATACATTCCAGCAGTAAGCCATAGTAATTGTTGGGATATAATATCTGTCACCATCTGAAAGATGGACATGGCATGAATGTGGGCCCAGACATACAAACAGTACACAGGTGAAAGTACCCTAGACAGAGTGTATAAAATGTTACTGTCAAATGGACACACCTTTGGAATTGTACATGCAGGTTAGCAGCACATTAGTTGGGTTTGTAGTATGGAATACCGATGTCGTCTGGCCAAACACTGGCAGACCACAAAGGTCACAGGTATGAAATATTAAGAAACTGCTGATGTCCCTGCACAAGCCAGCATATGTGGAATGTCCCACGTATATCTGTGAGTCAGCTGCAAGTAGCTTCCATAGCACACATGCACCCAGCTCACCCCACCATCAGCCACAGGTACCTCACAGGTCTTATCCCTGCTGTTGGGAATGAGTGCAATATGACCCCCACCTCTGTATGGAAATAACCACAGAATGCAGCATGCTGAAGAGGTGTCCCATGCAGGTGTGTCCCTAGCTGTAAGCAGCACCATGCCAGCATCCACACCACTGGATCAGTAATGACAGAAACTATTGACATTAACACCTTGCACATCCACCCTGTCACCCCAGGGGAATATAGTGGCTTCCAGCCTGGAACTGTAGGAGTGACACAATGCAACGGCCTGCTACAGATGGCCTGCATCACTACCAAATGCCTTGCACTTCTCTGTCAAAGGCCTGTGTCCCACCCATACTGCCAATGTATGTTATCTCATGGACTCCCAAATAATAACATAACACAGTCCACAGAACCTAAATGCAAGGCCACGTGGACAAATCCCAGTAACATGTCCACCATGTCCTACTGCATGAACCGTGGACCAACACCAGATTACTGCTGGGATGATGTGATAACTACAGGGAATTTATCAGAGAATGTTTCATAATGTTTGGAAGAGGATAGAATAACGGGGGGGGGGGGTAGGAGCATGGACAGCATGGAATGTGTGAAGTCTGAAAGTCATGTGCATATACTCTCCCTGCTTACAAGCACAGGAATGAGTGGCTACAAACCTGCTTGTAAACCACAATGTGAAGGGGTAATGACCAGAAATATGAGCACTGCCTCTGGGTAACCTGTGTGAATCTGTACAGCTGTGAGGTATGGCCCCAGCAGGATATGGCCATACTGTCACGTCGATGGATATACAAGCATGGGATCCTCAGCCACCACTGTACCAAGGTGCTGAACCATTTACACAGACCCATCCGCAAGTGTCTGCAGCTTCCCTTCCAGAATGGCATGATTGTGCAAGAATATGTAGGCTGCAGACAACAATACTGGACACAGCTTCATTCACCCTGTGTTCCCCAGGAAATTACTGCAAGCAAATATGTATACCTGACAGTACTTGATGACATAAAACATCACAGTGTAAAACAGTACATATGTCTGAATTTCTCTTCTAACACCAAAACCATGTAGCAGAAGCAGCACAGACACAATTACCTACAGTAACCCACTATCCTTTGCCCATTTTGACCCCATATTTTCAACCAATCTACAGATATCCCGCAGAAACAGGTTGCTAGCTGTAGATGCAGAACACAAAAGCCTGCACTGGAGTACAACCTACCTGGAATGGATTCACACATTTAATACAGAAGGTCATACTGGGCATGCTCCCACACTTAACAGAAATGAAGCCCATGTCTGGCAACAAAAGTGGACTATACATATCTGTCAGTCGCAGATGTCTGTGCAGACACACCAGTCATGCTTTGCATACACATTGGATAGGAATACACACATATATCCAAGGACAACACACTATAATAGGCCAAATTTGCACATACATGGATGTGTGGAAGAGAGTGATGAAGAAAATGTCCAACAGTTGACCAGACAAACTCCGTACTACTGTATCTGTTATACTTTATTTGTCTCAGAACAAATTCTTGCCAGACAGTTAATTCTGTCAGAGGTATTTCAATTCTATTGTAACACAGCTAGACAGATGAATAGACTAAGGCACACTTAGTCTAAAACATCACCCCTGAATGAAACATACTGTCCAGTTTATATACTCTTTTCAACCAATGTTATTTTTAATGTCTTTGTGACTTGTTCTTCTGGTTTCTGTCTGTGTCATGAAAAAGTCCATGGTTATTTCATGCCCTTTTTTGGTCCTTGCTGCATCTGAAGACTTCACAAAAGTCTCTCCACATCATCTTTGTGTCACTTGACCTGTTGCATTTTATTTATTTATTTATTTATTTCTGCATCTGAAAGCCAGGAAAGTCAACTTCCTTTTTTTCTATAACAGGATGTTTTTACAATATTGCCCACAGCTATATGTTATTAATATCTAAGATGAACATAACTGTTCTTGCAAAGCAAGCATATTATTTTGAAAACTGCTGTTTGGCCTTGCACATTTCCTTTCACTGTACACACAGTATATTGGGGAAAAGCATTTTAATTTACACAGTATCTGTCAAAGGAAAAACAACTTCAAAAAGATCAACACATGGCAGGTTCAGGTTAAGGCACTTTAATCTTGCAGCAAGGAGACAAAAACGTGCTAATGCAGAGTTTGTCTAACTAGAATCAGGAAGTAAAGCCATTCTTATACATTTCTTACAAGACATTGCCTACTAAGCTGACGTAATAAATCACAAGTTCTTACAATATTATTTCATAGCAGCTGTTTGTCCATGATTTTCTGCTGGCACTATCAAGTTTATAAAAAAACTTCCTAAGAAAAACAACGTGGTCTTGGAGACCACCGGTTAGATACAACTTCTCACTATATAATGTTACCATTCAAGGTACTATGGCTAATTCGAGCACAAAGCAAGCACAGATTATAGTTCATTTCTTCAAGCAGTCTTTGTTCAACTGTATCTATCTTTTCTGCAGCTGTGCATGTTCTCATAACACGAACAGAGCTGATTGTTCAAGTTCAATAACATTATAGAAAACAGTATTGTTCTATTCATTATTTTCCTGACCTAGCAGATAATCACCTGCTTATCAGTAAATTTCCAAAAAGGCATAAACATGAATTTTGCTGTGCTAGCAAATATTAGGTCAGAGAGCATCTTGCAGTTTCAGAAAGCATCTTGTAGTTTCATATAGAACTAAACTGTACATAAAATAGAATTAAATGTGTTAACCCTTTTAGCTTCTAATAAGCACTAAACATATACATTAATACATATTTTTCTGACAGTATCTGCCAATTCCCACGAGTCCCTTGCATGTATTTCTATTTCTTCATATACTGTATCAGAATTTACAAAACAATACGCTCTTCGGTGCCTTACATCTCTCTATCCACTGCTACATATGAGTCCCTTGCATTTATTTCTATTTCTTCATACACTGTACCGGTGTTAACAGTTGTAACTTGATTAATGCTTTTATTAACACAGATTTTAACACACATACAAACTGTTGTGATTAAGCAGATAATGACAATAAGAGAAATGAATGCGTAAATTATAGTACCCCATCATAGACACATAGCCATTACTACTTATTTATTTTTAACTGTTTTTATGCTTACTTAAGCAAGTTGTCAGTCCTGCAGTTACACACAAACATTTCAAAATCTTGTCAAGTTAAAACTTGCTTTACAAGGCAAAACCTTGTATTAGAAACAAGCATATTTCTTTTGTACTGCATAATTTCATTATTGCTTTGGGAAAAGAATATTTAAAAAAAGCAATTTACAGGAAAATGTGATCCTCTGTACTTAATAGCCTTTCTTCATTGTTAACAATAGTTACTCGTTTGACAGTTTTATAACACATCTCCTCTGTTTTATCTGAGATAGCTCCATAAGTTGCATTTGCTAAACTTTGTAACTTTCCATATTGCCTTAGTGGCACTATACCAGTGAAAAATTCAGTTTCTGAAATAACACCATTCCCTATGTCCAGCTGTTTTAAAATCTTTTCCTATTTTTTTTTTTATCATGAGCCTCCCTCTTTTTCTGGTGATTTGTTTTTTACCATGTCCTCTGGTAATGTGTGAGTAATTTTCATTATTGGAACTGCATACTCTATGTGACAGAATTTCTTCTCTTTCATTTCTTCCTTAAAAGAAGTATTATGTGTTAACTCCCATGCTGTTTTTATTTTATACTCAAGCTTTTTTACATGACTATAGTTCTTTTGAAAACAGAGTATCACTTTTTCTATTATTCATCAACTGTAAATGTTTTTATGGCTGATTGTTTTACAACTCAACTTTTATAAGATTTTTTAAACATAAAATCTGTATGTGTAACCTCTACAGGAACTGCATGTAATGGCATTTTCCCTCTGTAAAGAATGTGGCTAAAAACCCAACAATTTGACATTTCACGTGACTTTGCAAACAAATTTTGCATGTCCAAAATGTATTTAAATCAGGTGTCCGATTATGTCCCTGTTCTCATGATTTATTATATCTGAGTATCTCTCCCCATTTTTTTTTTTTGCAACTGTTTTATTTGCATAGATTGCCTTGTCTTGTTCATAGATTGCTATTATAGAAACACATTTAAACTTTTGTAAGACTGTTAATAGACTGTCACTGTACTGACACTGTTTGACTGTTA
The DNA here is from genome assembly GCF_019279795.1 of Protopterus annectens. Classification (NCBI taxonomy): domain Eukaryota; kingdom Metazoa; phylum Chordata; order Ceratodontiformes; family Protopteridae; genus Protopterus; species Protopterus annectens. Next base: position 145,572,165 of record NC_056745.1, on the reverse strand, counting down.
TTAACTTACACTGACTTTTATGAATCAACATGATGTGCTGCTTTTGCTTGGATTTTTATTAGCTGGAAAATGCTATTTGTCTAAGTTTTAACGACTCTGTACTTTACTACCTGTATGTATTCCTGTGTATTATTACCCGGATGGCAGTTACACCAATTTGACTTATAATGTTTTTGCTGTACATTCTTTTGTTTATAAGACTGTTTGCTGTTATATTTTATGTAATACATTTTTTTGAAAATATGACATTACAGTCACGTTTTTTTACTAATATTGATCCTGTTTTCCGTATGCATAAGGTGCCTTTGGAGACATACTGTACTTTTAATGTGGGGGGGGGGTTGACCCTCTCTTGTTACTATGGAACCTTTTGTCATTTAGGATTTGTCATAGGTACTGCCTTAAATGTTACTCCATTCACAGATGTAGATGTGGACTTGCATACACAACATTTAATTGCATTGTTTATTTGTATTAACTTTACTTTAATCTGTATGGCTGTAGGTTATGTCTGTGTTTATTCTGAATCTGTCCTGGCTTATTAAACCAGTAAAATATTTTTCTGTCTTTTACTGTCCCCTTTGTTTAATTAATTAACATTGAGTTTTGTATAATAACATTGTCTTCCATTGCTTTAAAAGATCCCTGTACTTTGCTGCCAACTGATAACATGTATTTTGTTAATTTATTGCTTTAATGCCTATTGCATATCATGATTTGATATTTCATAGGGTATACTTTAGTTTTTTATGTATCCCTCTGTGTTTGTTCCTGTGACTGACTGTCCCTTAATGTATTTTCTTTATCTTGATTTCTTTCACTATTTTTGGGTTGAAGAAGCACTATTATAATGTGAGCTATTTTCTTACAAGTAAAACATATCACCTGTTTTTCTGAACTTGGTTGTGTATCTGTCTGTAACCCTGGTGGAGCAGAAGCTGCTCGTGTTCCTCCTTTGTTTGTTTTTTTCATCAAACCATGTATTCCATCCCCTTCCTTTCACCATGTAATCTACAAGCTGTTTGTGTACATTTGCTATGTGCATCTGCAAGACTGCATATTTTTTTTTCTGTCTAGCACTCTGGCTTAATCTCCGAGTCTTTATCTGTCTGTTAGGCAGAAACTGATTTTAAAGCTGCATATGCATTTTGCAGAGTGTCATTAGCTGTATTTCGGAATTGCTTTAACATAACATCTTGCCTGGCTAAAACATTATTTTGTTTTTTTTTCTGTCATGCTATTTAGACTGTCTGTAAAACAGTTACGTGAGTCTAGACACTCTCCTGTTTTAGCTGCTTGCTTTGCTTTGCCATTTGCCAAAGCATTTACTGTAGCCTCTTCTGTATATTTTTTTATGTGCTTTGATTTTGACAATACTAAACTTTCCCTGTAAATCATTTTGGGAATGAAGGTTCATAATTCTTATACTGGAGCATGTTTTAGGGGTTTGCCAACACTGTTGATGATTCCCCTTTCCCCTTCTGACCCAAACTGGCATGTGTAAATGCAAAAAAAAATTAAATAAAGCATTATTTGAAATAGACCACATAGTGTCTGTCAACCATTGTTTAAATGCCAAACATATTGAAACAAAATTATATTATTTTGTCTTGCCACTGAGGCAGAGTCTTTAATAAACAAGACTATTGATATATATCAGCAGGAGAAATAACTGTCATTTCTGCTGGACCATGCCCAATGTAAACCTTGCTGGGCTTCTTTTAATTGTCTTGTCAGATTAACCTCTGTAGATTGTGCCCTTAGTAAATGTTGTTGGGCTCTATCTAATTGTTACGTTAAACCAGAAATGTCATTATGTAAAGTCTGAATGCTATGCTGAGTCTGTTCCTCTAAATGACATTACTGTCCCTTACTACTGTCTCTAGAAAAACTTTGATTGATAGCACACTGTACTATGTTATTGTGTTTGTGCATTTGCAATAAATAACATTTTTATGTAGTCTATTACATTACTAACAATAATTGCATACACTTGTACTGTATGAGATTTAGGTGACTGCAGAAGGTACATTTAACCAGTGACGTAACTACATTAGAAGCGCCCTGAGGCAAACTTTTCCTAGGTGCCCCAACCCCCCCCCCCAGGAACCCAAGCCATTGAGATGACCGAAGCCAAAGAAATCACATATAGTCATGTTCGCTTGACCTATGACACTGGCATAAAACACTGAAATCTGGAGACGTGCTATTTCAGCAAAAAGTAAAAAAAAAACAATTATAAAACAGTACATTATACAGACAACAGAATGTGAAATGTACCTCCATTGTTCAATCCTACTCCTAGAATGACTTCTTGCAGGCTTTATCAGCAAAACTATCAATGATCCCCATCCCTTCTTCCTTCCTGTATTCTGGAATTCTGCAGCTCAAGGATTCTTTAAAATGTTATCAGCCTTGAAAGCAATTAGTTGAGTCAGCAGAATACAGGAAAAAACTCTGAGCTCAAGAGGGATTACATCCCATATAAATGACCTAGAAATAGCCTTTTGGCTTCAAGGTAGTGAAAGTAATTCTTTAGAGAGGATTTTAGGAATATTAATTTAACTAGTTAGTGTTGATCTGACAGAATATTATGGATTGCATAATCAAATTTATGCCTTTCTCTGTAAATACCTGATTTTTGTGATTACTTGAATCTAACCATCACTGATACATTTATTAAAATATTTTTATTTATATTATACTTACAAATATATTTATGTGTGAATTTTTTCAAATAAGTTAACCAAGGGTAACCACAATCAGAGTGTTTGTATATATGTATATATATATATATATATATATATATATATATATATATATATATATATATATAAATATATATATCGTTGACAAGGTTAGCCTTATGAGAGAGCCTATTTACAGAGGGGACCCAGGGAATAATTTTAAAGAACAGTTTTAAATGCATACAAATAAGAATAAATAAAAATAAAGAAATGACAGCAATGTGTTGTGAGCAACCACAAACATTATCTGACAGAAAAAAACAAGAAAAAGAAAAAAAAACAGCAAAACATGTGATGTTTTATTTATAAATAACATCCTGTATTATAATTAAGCAATAACCCATGCCTGGGTGTGGATAATGCTGGATTTACCTGTGGTTTGTGTGGTTTGGTCACGAGGGCGAAGCCCTTATGGCCAAACAAAGACAACCGTGGGTAAATCCAGCCTTACCCACATCCAGAAGTGGATTATTGCTATTATACAATGACATTATTTAAGAAAAAAAATACTTACTTTTCTTAAATAATGGAATTGTATAATGCCTCCGTGCTGCCCTTCCGCAGCTGTCCGATTTTGCGGCAGTTCTAATGTACTGCACATGCATATGCTTACACAGTACATCAGAGCTATGTATGGAAGCAACGGAGAAAGGAAGATCTCCGTTGCTTTTTAAAAGTGTCTCGCTATGCTAAAAGAGTTTAACATAGCGAGATAGTTAAAAAAGCAATGGAGATCTTCCTTTCTCCATTGCTTTTTTTAAAGTTGTCTCGCTATGTTAAATCCGTTTAACATTGTGAAATTACAGCAACGGAGCTCTTTCGTTCTCCATTGCTGTCTAAAAAAAGGACTTACACTAATGGAAATAGTCCGGGCGACCGGACCTTTTTCCATTAGTATAAGTCTGATTTACAATAGGCACGCTGATTGTTTTGGAATATTGATGGGGAGTCATTGTATAATGTGCAATAACATAACACTAACATCATCCACTTTAATATGCAAATATGACTAATTAACTGAGCATATTTGTATATAATAAAATATTATCAAAATCACTTTATATACTTTACATCAATGCAGAAAAATAAATTAACATTGGTTACTTTTAAAAGTTAAGAATAAACAGTAGGACTGGGCACTTAGAACCTTACAGTTCCAAGGTACTTGTTGACTGAAGGCTGGTTTCTGCCAAAGTCCTACCAAATGTCCTTCATTCAGGATAACTGCTACTGTGGATCCATCTATCCACAAATCCTTTTTCCCATTTTTGTACATGGGGTCAGGGTGTCAGTTCAACAGTGGCAATCATCTAGAGCCAAAGTTCTCAACGCTGGGTGGCCAGTCCATGTAAAAAGCCATAAACTTACTACCTAGTCAAACATTATGAGTTAGTGACATTTTAAATCATGAAAGTCAGTATTTCTTTCTTTCTTTCTCCTAAATGACAACACATTAAAACTAAGTAACTGAACCTATTACAATTTCAATACAAAACACTGTAAAATTAAACCTGATACCAAAACACAAATAAAAAGTCTACTTTTGGGGATGGAAGCCCCTCCATTCTATGGGTTCTCTGCAGTAGTATCCCTTCCTCTGGCATACTTGCTCACTTTGCCAGTTGTTTTGGTATGAAAGTTTTATAGTCCTTTCCTTATAATGTTTTGGGGACCCCAGCTATTCTTAAATTCTTTCACCTTGCTCTATCTTCTTGGTCTGTTCCCAGCACATCCCACACCTGCATCTTTAGATATTCTACCTGTGGCATTGCTCAGCCTTGGCAATAAGTCACTTCTTTAGCCCCCAAAGTACTACCATCTGCAGCCAGAACATCCAATCTATGCAACTGAAAGATATGTTTCCATCTGTGGTTGATTATTTCCATTCTGAACAAAGTTACATTGATTAAATCCACATATCTTTTGGCAATTGTAAACAGGTAATCATTTTTTTTTGGAGGAACAGATATAAGCAAAACTGACTAAAGGAACACATTATGGAAAACTGACTGCAAGCTATAGTAAAGCAGTTGTGGGACTTATCCCACAGTCTGCACTTGCACAGCACACGCCTCTAAGCTAGTTATACAGTGATTTAAGTGCATGCTAATGGAAAAAGGCACATAAACTTCATCTGGCAATGTAAAAAATTACTAGTGGCTATACAGCCAAAGAGATAAAACTGATAGAAGGTCACACTAAGCAAGTTCATCCATAAGAGCAACACAATGGCTGTTCATTTAAAGACATATACTGTCCCTGATGCATCAGTAACAGCAACAAAAAGCTGCATTTTATTCACTTTTCTAACATACGTTCCACGGTGGAAAAAATGTATGTACCAGATGCTTATGCACACAGTAGGTTGTACACTAAATGGTGTTATCTTGGAGAGCACTAAAATCGGAGCAGAACTTATGCAAATAAATAAAACAAAAAGCTTATTTCACTTTTATATAAATGGACTACAGAACAGAAAACATGTGATATGGTTTTACGGTTTGTTAGTTTTCGAACTGCTTGACCTCAAACAACTGACTTTGTGGCTTATGCTACTCATAAGGTTATGAGAGAGGCCAAACTGCTATTATAGCAATAAATTATTTATTTCACTTTGTTTCCACTACTAAACTAATACATGTATTCATTTACATACAGTACAAGTCTCTCCTAACAAGGTAATGACAACTATTCTCAATTGGTTGTACTCAGGAGTGACTAGGAACACAAGAGAAAATGGAGCATTTAAATGACTTCCTGACAAAGCATGGAAACATAAGCTGTGGAAAGAAACTTTGATTTGTGTGCTGCAAGTGTGAAGCTTATAATTATATTTAACTACAGCACCATTTCAATGTTTAACAGCTACGTCTGTCCATACCATTTGCCCCAAAGAGAGTGTGAACTCCCCAGGCCACACACACACACCTCTCACTCTAAGTCTGAAATACGGATCCCACACACACACCTCTCACCTGATTCCTGTCTGTCCATCCGTCCATTTTTCAGTTCCCGGACCCGCTCGCAAGTTACGTGAGTTGAGTAGTCCTCGTCGACTTAACCGAACCGCAAATAGTCCTCAACCGTCCATTTTGGTTCCCGCTCGCAAACTTGATGTGCTGCACTGCACGCGATGATGTCAGCACGCCCGCGGCCCATGACTGCACTACTTAAAGATGAACGCACTTAAAAAAAAAAAAAAAAAAAAAAAACTATTTTTTTTAATTAAATGCCCAGCCCCTGCCCAAAGTGCCCCCTGTCGCTTGGCACCCTGAGGCAATTGCCTCACTTCGCCTCTGGTAGTTACGCCACTGCATTTAACTGTTGTATATGTGAAGAACTAACAAAGCTAGAATCAAACAGATTGTTTATCAGAACAGGATATATCTTATGGTATGGCTTACTACTAGACTCCTGTGACTAGATAGACAGAAGTTAGGAAAGTTACTTCCACACATACATTTTGTGTGTGTATTATAGGCATTTATACATTTACAAACACAACTATCTAATGTCTGAACAACAAACATTTTAGATTTACATTTTATGTCTAACACAGAAGGTTTAAACCATGTACATTTATATATACAATATGAGGTCAGTGTAAAGTTAACTGTCTGTACTTGCATGCATGTTATAACTGTGAAGAAAGTAATGTAATTTATGCAGAAGACAAGCAGGTGATTAGGCTGAAGTCAATCTGGAAAAGGACGGTGTTTCTCTACAGACAAATTGTAGGTGGTCCGACACAGGACAGCTTCTGCGGCGGTGCTCTGTGTCCACGAACGAAGTACTGGAACTGGAACTGTTTCTCTGTTAAAGCACTGGAACTGTCAGTCTGTTGAACTAACATAGTAAGTAGTAGGATCTCTCTATAATATTAACTGCTGGTAACAGATATATGGTAAACAATCCACAAAAGGAAAACCACTTTAATACGAAACACAGCAGAGCTTTCGGATACAATCCTTCATCAATACTAAAGATTACAAACTCTACTGGACAAACTAAGATGCCTCTGAAACAGGTTCCCCCATCTGTATTCGCAAATGGTTTGACCCACGCTACGTCAGCGGTTGGAGCTGAGAATCCTAATGCTTCTATAACACCGAAACAAGCGACTGCAACTACTGAGAGTGCTAACACTGAGGTGGGGAGAAAATCCCAACAATTAACTATCAATTTTACTTCTAACAAGCGCTTTTCGTTAGAACAGCCTGAAGTTATAAAGGAGCGATCTACGACATCAAGGGATTCTTCAGTTCCACGTTCTGGGGCGTCTAATGAAAGGAAGCTTGACAGCCCTTTAGGCACAGCCAAGATGGGCCGAAAATAGTCAGAGGTACGTTAAATTTGTCAGCATTTGAGCTACAAGAAGCTCATTTATCAGTTTTATCAAAGGGACTTAATTTTATTCCCTCTTGTGGTGATGACTTGGTGCCTGCCTTAACTGACTTAAAGAAATTTACCAGAATGTTAAACCTAAAATTACTGTTTGGTGAATCCCCTATGGTAGAAAGGAGACTTAAACGCCTAAGTACTTTTATACCTGTTAATGTACCGGTGGTGAAAGCCTTTCATGACCTTTGTGAACTACAGATTAGACAATTATATGAGGACAATAATAAAATTAAAAAGAACAGATATAACTTATCGTTGGATGAGTTTAGAGCATTTAAGGACTTATGCTCATGTAAAGAAATTGTAATTAAGCAAGCTGATAAGGGGGGAGTAGTGGTACTTATGGAGCGTGATAGATATCTGTCTGCTATGTCTTATTTATTGGAGGATGCTACTGCCTTTAGATGTATCACAGGTGTGGATGTGAAAAAATGTACAACATATGTCAGTATGGTCATTTATGATTTACAGTTACAGGGCCAGATAGATCTTGACTTGTTTAATTACCTAACAGTTTCTTGTCCTATCACACGCCGACTTTATGGGATTCCCAAGATTCATAAATCGATTACAGATCCCCCTATGAGGCCCATTGTCCCAGGAGCAGGATGGGTGACTGAGCCCATCTCCATTTATCTGCATGGGCAGCTACAACCTTTTCTGAATAAATGTGAATCAGTTTTACGTGATAGTTTTGACTTTTTGCAAAAGCTACAAATATGGTATAATTCAGAGAAGGAACAAATGGCTAGTAATGAATATTATTTGGTAACTTTGGATATTGTTTCTCTCTTTACGGTCATCCCGAATGACATCGGGATTGATCTTTTGAGAGAATTTTTGACATCACGTCCCAATCCTGACTATGGTAAAATTGAGACTTGGTGTAGCCTCTTGGATGTTATCTTGAAAAATAATGTTTTTCTCTTTAATGATTTTCTTTATCTTCAACTTACTGGTGTGGCTATGGGCACCTCCGTAGCCAACACCTATGCTAATCTGATGCTTTACCAGTGGGAAAGCAAACATATTTTTAGTGATCTGAACCCTTACAGGCAATATATCAGATTTTTCCAGCGTTTTGTGGATGATTGTTTTCTACTTTGGAAAGGTACACTAGACACTTTGAATATGTTTTTGAATTATTTAAATGAAGTTTCTCCTTTCCTAAAGTTTAAAATGACATGGTCTAACACTGATATTGTTTTCTTGGATGCTGAAGTCATTTTTAAAGATGGACTCATGCATACAAAGCTACATAGGAAGGAAGTGTGTGCAGGTAGATATACTCACTTTAACAGTATGCATGCACCACATATCTTTAGGGGTATTGTGAGGTCTCAGTTATGCAGGTTAAGCAGACTTAATACTGTTGATCACTGTTTTGAATTGCAATTAGAGGAAATGCTGGCGGATTTCTCCCTCAGTGGTTATGATAGTATTCTTCTTTCTGCTGAGAAGGAGAAAGTGATGCAGGACAGGAAAACTAAACTTAGTCCCATATTTCTGTCTGACCCACTGGATTCAGTTGACACACTTTCTAATAGCACAGATGCATGTATGGATTCAATTAGATATGTGACCGCATATAGCCTCAGAACACCGTTTATAAAGCAAATTATATCTAAGAATTGGCTGATTTTGATGGCCTCCGATGAACTAAAGGTTTTATTGGGTAACAGACCGTATTTTGCCTATAGGAATATGAGAACCTTAAAAAATTCTTCATGTTATAAAGATTTCTCTATCAATATTATAAGACCACTATCTTCTAGTCCTGGCACATGTAAGTGTTACAATTGTTCTTGTTGCAAGGATATTGCTGGTGCAGGGAGTGATGTGTTTATACATCCTGTGACTGGAAAAACCTTTAGGTTTCATGTTTCAGCAACTTGTAGTACAACGCACATAGTATATTTGGCCACTTGTATGTCATGCAAATCATTTTACGTAGGGAAGACCACGCATAAGTTAAGAGAGAATTACAGAGCATAAGTCTGAAATTAGAAGATGTGTTGACAGAAATGCTCTATATAAACACATGTTAGACTGTGGACAAGATCATGTTTTTAAGTTTAGAGTTATAGATTCTGTCTATCCCTCTCAGAGAGGTGGGGATTTAAATAATTTTTTAGAAATCAAAGAGTATGAGTGGATTTTAAGGTTTGCCAGTGATGGTCCTCCTGGCTTAAACAGTATGTTAAGCCTTAAACCAATTTTGGTTAGGCTTAGTAGACTGAAGTTATAAAATTCATAATTTTGCATATAACTGTTTTTATCTTGTAATATGTCTTTATATATGTTTTTACAATTTTATTTCAGTATGGTCATGTGATTTTTTGGCTGCTGATCATATGACTGTTGTGGACCTATATATAAGCTTGAAGAAGTTTGTAATCTTTAGTATTGATGAAGGATTGTATCCGAAAGCTCTGCTGTGTTTCGTATTAAAGTGGTTTTCCTTTTGTGGATTGTTTGCTTGCAGTATTTTGGCAGCCTATCTCTGTTAACAGATATATGGTCACAGTCACTGGCCAAGGCTCACCACTGAAGAAATGTATTTCTTTCTTTTCTAAAGAAATGTCAAGCAGAGGTATTTATTTTGCCTCTGAAGAAATGTCACTGAAGAAATGTCCAAACGTAGACCAGACAAACTCCGTACTACTGTATCTGTTATACTTTATTTGTCTCAGAACAAATTCTTGCCAGACAGTTAAGTCTTTCAGAGCTATTTCAATTCTATTATAACACAGCTAGACAGATAAATAGACTAAGGCACACTTAGTCTAAGACTTCACCCCTGAATAAAACATACTGTCCAGTTTATATACTCCTTTTAACCAATGTTATTTTTAATGTCCTTGTGACTTGTTCTTGCAAAGCAAGCATATTATTTTGAAAACTGCTGTTTGACCTTGCACATTTCCTTTCACTGTACACACAGTATATTGGGAAAAAGCATTTTAATTTATACAATATCTATCTAGTGACAGACAGTGACAAAGAGGCTCCCATCATGAAGCCTGCCCCACCAAGCACACATCCAATTGGCTAAAACCACATGATGTGCAAATGTCAATCACTGTAGACATTTATCTCTGGTATCCCTCAGCACTATAGTGTCTGTGGTGCTAGTGATAACTGTGTAACATGACTGTGCAAGTCATTATTCACCTAACAGTTGTATACACATCCCTGTTAAATTTAAACCTGTGTGTGCCTGAGTGTTGTGTGTCTGCTTCCAGATGAATGGTTTATGGCACATGCACACACACTGCACTCCCCATTGCCCTACTTTGGTAAGCCTGCTGATGTAATTCACCTTGAAATACAGCTTTGGTGAAGGAGTAGCCCTATAAGCTCCATGGCATGTGCTATAACTGCATAATGATATAGTGTGATGTACTACTTAGGTAGGAGTTCTAATCCCAGACATGACAACTGTGAGACTCTGTGTGGGTGTGTGGTCGGTTGTGTATATGTGTGTGTGTGTGTGTGTGTGTGTGTGTGTGTGTGTGTGTGTGTGTGTGTGTGTGTGTGTGTGTGTGTGTGTGTAAGGGCCAATGCTTTTGTGGCCATTCACAGTCACTATACTCCCCATTGCTCTACTTTGGCAAGCCTGCTGATGTCATTCATCTTGAAATACATTTTTGGGGAAGGCATAGCCCAGTAAGCTCTGTGGCGCATGCTATAACGGCATAATTCTGTAGTGTGATGTAGGAGTTCTAATCCCAGACATGGCAACTGTGAAACGCTGTGTGTGTGTGTGTGTGTGTGTGTGTGTGTGTGTGTGTGTGTGTGTGTGTGTGTGTGTGTGTGTGTGTGTGTGTGTGTGTGTGTGCATGTTTGTTTGTCTGTGTAGGGATCAATGCTTTTGAGGCCATTCACAGTCACTACAATTTCCATTGCCCTACTTTGGCAGGGCTGCTAATGTCATTCACTTTAAAATACAACTTTGGGGAAGAAGTAGCCCAGTAAGCTCCGTGATGCATCCTATAACTGTGTAATGCTGTAGTGTGATGTACTAGTTAGGAGTTCTAATCCCAGATATGGCAACTGTCAAACTTTGTGTGTGTGTTTGTCTGTGTAGGGATCAATACTCTTGAGGCCATTCACAGTCACTACAATTTCCATTGCTCTACTTTGGCAAGTCTGCTGATGTCATTCACCTTGAAATTCACCTTTGAGGAAAGAGTAGCCCAGTAAGCTCCGTGGCACAGGCTATAACTGCGCAATGCTGTACTGTGATGTGCTAGTTAGGTAGGAGTTCTAATACCAGATATAGCAACTATTAAATTCTGTGTGTTTGTTTGTCTGTGTAGGAATTAATGCTTTTGAGGCCATTCACAGTCACTACAATTTCCATTACCATACTTTGGTAAGCCTGCTGATGCCACTCACCTTGAAATACACCTTTGGGGAAAGAGTAGTCCAGTAAGCTCCATGGCGCATGCTATAACTGCGTAATGCTATAGTGTGATGTACTAGTTAGATAGGAGTTCTAATCCCAGACATGGCAGCAGTGAGACTGTGTGTGGGTGTGTGTGTGTGTGTGTGTCTGTGTGTGTGTGTGTGTCTGTGTGTGTGTGTGTGTGTGTGTGTGTGTGTCTGTGTGTGTGTGTGTGTCTGTGTGTGTGTGTGTGTGTGTGTCTGTGTGTGTGTGTGTGTCTGTGTGTGTGTGTGTGTCTGTGTGTGTGTGTGTGTGTGTGTCATTAGTATCCTGTGTGGAGGTAGCTGTTAGTGTGTACTAACAGGACTCATTGTGTAGTGGGATTTGCAAATGTCTTATATGGTGGGCCTATTATATGTCACAATGTTCACTTTACAAGGACAAAAGATGTCAAACAGCAGAGAGACTGGTGTAGACAGTCCATACCCCTATATGTGACAACATGGATTGGGGAACAATATAGGCAACCCTTGTATTACCCAGAGAACACTCTCCACCCATGTCTCATACCCAAACACACTTGGCTAGGCAATAACCACTATGTTGGTAGTTCCCTGCATATTACCCACAGATAGTAACTATGGTGTGATTGCAGTGGACTACAGAGGACATGGCACCCTGTCCCATCCCTACAATAGGCAAATCATTGCATACAATGGTCCTGTGCGATCATCTCCACTGGACGCCTGCAACAACTGTAGAGTCAGCAAATGTAACCCTCAAAGGAAATACCATGCACTATATACATGCTCTGTATGGACAGATGCCACTGACACCAGTGAATACCTGTATCATGCTGTCAGTGTAGGTGCATTGTCAACCTGGTTTCCATTGCCAGCTCTTACCACATGAGGTCAGGAATGGCACATCAGATGATAACAATCTGTCCACACAACATCCCCAGACACCCCAGGTACACTTCCACATGTCACAGAACATGCATATGGGATGTGTGCACGTCCAAGACACCATCTGTGTTATGGAATATAGCACACATACATGGCAAGCATTGCACAGCACTGGCCACCCACAATAGTAACCTAGATGAGTGGATGGTGAATACAATACCCACCTGTGGGCTAATCCAGAGACTACACCCCTGAGCCACACTGCAGACCATTGTCATCTGGCCTGATGCCAAGGAATACTTTTTACCTAGCCTTGTAAAGCCTTCTGGCACAGTCAACCACTACACACCTGTGAAGCAATGGTACCACTTTGAATCATCGAAAGCTTGAAACATCGAAATTCTGATCCTCGAGTCCAGAACATCGAGTTTCATACCACTGAAGATTCAAAGGGAACATACAAAAAAGAAAAAACCTCTAAAAACTATTTTATGCAGGGGGGCTTTGCCCCCTGCACCCCCCCCCAACTTTAATATACCAACTCCAAGATCGCAGTACAGTGGGGTAAATGGAAACCTCCATTTTAGCGCTATATGCAGAAGCACTAAATTGGAGATTTCCTGTACCCTATCTGCAGTGCCATCACAGAGATGGCACATTCACAGACACAGTGTGCAGGGCACCTTGCTACCTTGCAGAAACACTAGCTTTTTCCCTTTTTTATTTACGTTTTTCTTCCCCTTGACAACATCAATGTTTTAAACACTCGATGATATGGTGTTGACCATATGAATTTCGATGGTTTAGAATTTCGATGTTTTCAAGTGGAACTGAAGCAATGCACCCATGCATGTCTGTACTGGCAAACCCGTGCCTTTGTGTGTGTGGAGTATAATGATTTGGATGCCATTCACACTCACTACACCTCCCATTGGCCTACTGAAGCATGCCTTCTGATGTCAGACACCTTGACATACCCTTTGCCCATATATAAGCCTGATAACCTCTGTGGTGCATATGATACCTGCATAATACTGTAGTGTAGCAAGCCAATTAGTTAGGAATTCTAATCCTGACCCTGCCAACTGTAATAATGTGTGCGAGTCTCTGAGAGAGTGTGGCTGTGTCATCCTTGACACCTGTTCTTGTGGACAGGCACATGTACTACACCTACCTTATCCCTTCTTTATCACTGTTGCTGATGTCACTCACCGACAAATTTACCTTTGGACAGCTCTCCAACATGTAAGCTCTGTGGCACATGCAATAACTGCATAGAAATATAATAGCAATACATAGGCAGGGGTTTGAAACCCTGTACTGGTAAGTGTATGACACAAACATGCTTAGCTTTTACTCTCCTACCCCTTCCCTGTCTTACTTAGTCTCTGTCTGTTTATCTCACTCCCTCTCTGGTGGATGTAGAGAAGTACAACTGTTTTACTTAGGCAGCAGCTTGTGTTTTGTAAGTGATGCTCATGATCAGCTGATGGCCTGTGTGTGAATTGCAGTCCCCCACTAGCTGATTGCATGTGGAAAAGCTGTGGTAACATTCCCATAGCCAGTTGCATGGAAACCCACTCCTATGACTAGGAACATCATGTGAGTATTGGCCCTTTTCATTCACTGTGAGCAGGACTTCTTGTCAGTGTTTGTCAAACAGCATCACAGATGGTAGTGGGATATACCTCTAACAACATACACTGTGGAGACAGACCAACAAACATGAGGGGGATGTTCCAGACATGATTACAGAATGTAAATCTTGCTCTTCTGCATTTGAAGTAATGATGGTTTAACAGGGTTTGTGTGAGTATGGCTGGTCTACATGATTTAATACCTGTCATGACAGTGTAATGTGGTTGAGGAAACTCCCACCTGTAGGGCTATCTGCAGACTGGCCAGTGTTTGGAGTCTTACGTCTGTTGTGTTATTCACAGATTACCTAGCTTTAGAGCTGAAGAAGCATAGTCTGAGTATTGCAGTCAGTACATGGTGACAGCCATGAGAGTTACTAACTTCATATCCCTCATAGGACATATCTCATAACAAACCCTGTTACACCAGTAAATGTATGAGGTTATCACAGCAACATGTCAATATTGGCCATGTGTTTGTGCCTCCAGCCACAACTCCATCAACCTTTGTACACGCCATGCAGTAAGAGGTGCATATGTTCAGTACACCGTTATTTATTGATATCATACCTGATAACAAGCCAGTGAGATATCAGACTGATAGACATATTATGTATAGTAGGGGGTATATTTGGGGACAAAACTTGGACATTCTGTCATAGTGTGTACAGTAGTGAGGTCTGTGTACTTATGGTGAGTGTTGACAGTGTGTGTATTGCAAATATGTACCTTGGCCTGTGTACAGACTGTGGTAGATGTCATTGCTCCTGGTCCTGTTCTGTCTGATGTTACATGCTGCTCCAGTGTATGGTACCCTATTGGCTAACATGTTTGTAGGGCCAAACACACACATGTCCCATACCACAGCCAGGCATCAGAATACACTATGTATTGGCCCAGTATATGTAGGGTTAGTGTGTGAGTGCCACATATGAGGATGATGTTGATCAGACAATCAATATACTGTAATATTAAGCACGCTTACCTTAGGTGGCTGTGTCTGTGTTTACATTGGTTGTGGGTATGCACTTTCACACAGGTGTCTGTTTCTCTGTGCTGTGACATGCCTGTAGAGCCTACTATATTTGCAGGTACATGTGTATTCCCCCATAAGAAATGTAGGCCAGTGTTGCGGCAGTCTGCCTATAGTTTGCACAGTGCTTTGTGACATGCCTAGCAGCTCAGTGTACTTACCCAGTGTAATGTTATGCCCAGATATTTGTCAGATGTCTGCTGCCAGGATACCATAACTGTCATCTATTTCTGACAAAGCAGTCGCATGCTGTACAGATGTATGTCACTAACTAGTGGGTAGTATGTGGGCATGTGACCTATGTACCACCGGTTATTATGTGTCAGGAAAGACAGGAGTGTGTGAATGCATAAACTGTGTGGGCATATGTATTGCAGTATTTACATGATATACCCATTTACATAGCTGTTAACATCCACATTGTCAGGCTCGGTCCACAAGTCTTGCACTAAGGGAGTTTTGTGTATACCTCTGGACTGATCAGAGTGTGTTAGACTGTCCACATTTATTGGTCATATCTCTGCTGTATTCCACATGCCCATTACTGTGATATCTGTGATACTGTACTATGATGACCTTAGGATGTCTGCCAGTAACTGATGGCATACATGTCAATAGCAGACGTAACCTCCTACACACATTTCTGTTAAGACAACCCCTGTTACAGTAGCAAAGGTCTACATTTATACAAGCAATACTTACATGACATCCCCTTGCACTAAGAGGTTGAGACTATTGGTGCTGAGGTATAACTCCACTCCAAGTTCTGGACATATGTTAAACATATATGTGTATATATATATATATATACATATATATATATATATATATATATATATATATATATATATAGATACACACACACACACACACACATATATATATATATATATATATATATATATAGCTATATATATATATATATATATATATATATATATATATATATATATATCAAAATAACCCAGTTCAAAGACAGCAGACAAGCAAGTCAGTCAATCACCAAATACCAGGCACTTGAATGTAAGGAATATAATCCAACCAAATAAAACAACAAATTTATTAAAATGTGAGCGCTTTCGTGGATGTAACACTCCGCTTCTTCAGACAGTGTAAAATGCATTGAATTCAGTCACCTTAAATACACTTAATTGGAATCATTATTTAATTAATGTTCAAATCAATTAATCCATTAAAACATTCCTTATCAACTACAATTAAAGGTCTAAATAATCTAAATATATACAGAGTATATTCTTACTATAAAATGCAACAAACATATACATAACAAAGATGTAAAGATAAATGATCAATGTTTAAGTTTTCTATTCTTTAACACAGGCTTCAAAGAAACAGTTTCATTTAAGCCTCTACCCCTATGGGCGCCTAACCTAAGGATCCACTGTTGCTCTGACTTCTCTGTTTCAGTGGTGATGTCCCCTAGTCTAATGTTCTCTTGCTGAACATGTAAAATTTGAAACAGAAATACGTGTTTCTCCCCCATATTCAACGTGTTCTTAGCAAGGGCACTATATTCATGACCCTTGTTAGTACAATAAATGTGGTCTCTAATCCTCTCACAACGACCTATTAGTCTTGCCCACATAGTAATTAAAACAAACTTGACAGTGGGCAACATAGACCACATTCCTAGTGTGGCAATCACCCATTGCTCTTAATGACCAAAGGTAACTGGTATTAGGATGCCTAAAGAACCGAGATTCATCAATATAAGGATATTGGGCACAAGTGCCACATTTTCTCGTTCCCAAGCCTGTAACATCAATTGCACTATTCATAGCCCCAGGTGTACGATGACATAACTTTTGTTTCAACGTTTGTTTATTACTATATATAAATCTGGGAACTTCTCCCAAAAGATCTCTTGTATGCTCATCAACTAATAGTATATGCCAATTACTTAGAACAGCCTCTTCTACCCTATTAACATTCGTCAATAGATTTTTTGGATGTTACTATAACTCTGACTAACACACAGTGGAAAACGCACATTTATAGGAAACCATGCTACAGGCCATCCTTCCTTCATAGGGAAAGTATGCATAACTGTAAGATCTTTAAAAATATTATTAAGGGACAAGCTATGTGTGTATCAAGGCTGTGTTGTGAAGAGCAGACATTATTTGGAGAAATTGACATCCTGCAACAAGGCTTCAATTTAAGAGGATATTCTAAGGATGAAACACAAAGAGCATGTTCCCAAGCTATGGCTTTACGAACGACCAGGGCCAAACCCTTCACTGCAGATTACAATCCTGCATATGTGATGAAAAAGAAACAAAGCTATAATAATTTGAACATTGTTCTTCCTTATTCGATGAATGTTAATAGGGTAGAAGAGGCTGTTCTAAGTAATTGGCATATACTATTAGTTGATGAGCATACAAGAGATCTTTTGGGAGAAGTTCCCAGATTTATATATAGTAATAAACAAACGTTGAAACAAAAGTTATGTCATCGTACACCTGGGGCTATGAATAGTACAATTGATGTTACAGGCTTGGGAACGAGAAAATGTGGCACTTGTGCCCAATGTCCTTATATTGATGAATCTCGTTTCTTTAGGCATCCTGATACCGGTTACCTTTGGTCATTAAGAGCAATGGGTGATTGCCACACTAGGAATGTGATCTATGTTGCCCACTGTCAAGTTTGTTTTAATTACTATGTGGGCAAGACTAATAGGTCGTTGCGAGAGAGGATTAGAGACCACATTTATTGTACTAACAAGCGTCATGAATATAGTGCCCTTGCTAAGCACACGTTGAATATGGGGGAGAAACACATATTTTTGTTTCAAATTTTACATGTTCAGCAAGAGAACATTAGACTAGGGGACATCACCACTGAAACAGAGAAGTCAGAGCAACAGTAGATCCTTAGGTTAGGCGCCCATAGGGGTAGAGGCTTAAATGAAATTGTTTCTTTGAAGCCTGTGTTAAAGAATAGAAAACTTAAACATTGATCATTTATCTTTACATCTTTGT
>NC_056745.1:144876541-144896541 GCF_019279795.1 Protopterus annectens | reverse complement strand
ATCGGTTGTCGTCGCTTCTTCCCTGACATCAGTGCGGCAGGGGTATTAAAAGAAGCAGCCAGCGCCATCTTCTTCAGTTTTTCTTGCCCCAGATGTCAGGTGCCCCCAGAAAGAAGGCAAAACATAAATTTATGTAATCATGCAATATAGAATAATCAAAAAACAGTGGTAGCCAGCAAATACACCATAAAAGAATACCCCAAATAGGTTGTATGAGAAGGTGTTTGTGATAAGGTCTGTCCTAAGAGGGGAAGGAGGGGGGGCAACCTGGACTGCAGCTGTATGAGCACTCGAACATCTACATTTATGGTAGGTACAAAACTGCACTATGTTCATCGTGCATACAGCTGCAGTCATAACAGATGGGAAGAATCCCAAAGCTAAGTAGGGGTGGCAGGCACTAAGAGGAACTAGGAGGAGCAAGGATGCCCTGCAAGACTGCTGTGGCAAATCCCGCTCTAGATTTAGAGTATAGTGGAAGGTGACAGTGCTTGGAAAAAGTGTGCACTGAACTCCAAGTGGCTGCTTCCAAAATGTCCTTGGTAGGAACCCCCCTGAGGAAAGCTGCAGAGGTAGCTGTGGCCCTGGTGGAGTGGGATCTGATGCTTGTAGGCAGTTTTTTCATGGAATGAGTAACAAAAGCGTATGCAGTGGGCTATCCATTTTGAGATTGTCTGTTTGGAAATGGCCTTTCCTTGGGCACCTGTTGCATAGGACACAAAGAGTTGCTTGGATTTCCTGAATGGCTTTGTCCTGTCGAAATAATAACGAAGCTGTCTGTGAATGTCCAAGGAATGCAGTAGTCTTTCCCCTTTGTTTTGTGGATTAGGATAAAAGGTAGGTAAGTGGATAGTCCGATTCAAAGCTACACTGGATACTACCTTTGGCATAAAGGTAGGGTTGGTTCGTAAGGAAACTCTGTCCTGATGGAAAATGATGAAAGGTTGCACAGCCATGAGGGCCTGTAGCTCCGAAACCCTGCGTGCTGAGGTGATAGCCAGAAGGAAGGCTGTTTTCCATGACAAGTATTGTAGTTCTGATGAAGCAGCTGGCTCGAAGGGAGGAAGGGTCAGCTTTTGCAATATGAAGTTGAGGTCCCAAGCAGGGACTGGTGGTTTCCTTGGGGGTTTTATATTCTTTGCCCCTCTGAGGAACTGTCTTAAGAGAGGATGTGAGAATAAAGGAGGGTCTGTGTTGTATTGTGCAGAAATGGCTGAAACGTGGATTTTGATGGAGGAGAAGGAAAGTCAACTGTTTAACAACTCCGCTAGGTACTGTAAAATTTGAGGTAAATTTATTACCCAAGGATTCTGGCCCTTTTCTTGATTCCAGGCACAAAATCGTTTCCATTTGGCGGAGTAGGCTTTTCTAGCAGAAGGTCTTCTGGCCTCCAAGATGACATCCTGCTCCTCCTTGGAGAGGAGTGTCTGTTGGGAAATCAAGGAATTTTCCATGCAGCTAGATTGAGGGTTTTGAGCTGGCTGTGAAGAGTCTTGTAGTTGTGCTGGGACAACAGAAGAGGGACCAGAGGTAGGATCTATGGTGGAGAATGTGTCAGGCTCTTCAGGAGCGGATACCAGTGTTGTCTTGGCCAGTCTGCAGCAATGAGAATCATTTTCGGCCTCTCTGCTCTGGCCTTTAATAGAACTTTGGGCAACAGAGAAAGAGGCGGAAAGGCATAGACTGTCAACGTTGTCCAATTGAAAGAAAGTGCGTCCACTTTCCAGGCCTGTGGATGATGGGTCCTTGAACAAATTTTTTCAACTGGTAATTTCTGTGGGTAGCAAAGAGATCTATGTCTGGCTGTCCCCATGCCTGAGTTTTCTTTGTGAAAACTTGAGGATGCAACTTCCATTCGTGTGGATCTGTCATATTTCTGCTTAGGCTGTCTGCCAGTGTGTTTTCCTTCCCTGGCAGGAATTGTGCCTGCAGTTGAATTTTCAAGTGCTGTGTTCCAAAGGGTCATGGCTTGCCTGCACAGGGGGTATGAATGAGTTCCCCCCTGTTTGTTTATGTACTACATCACTGTGGTGTTGTCTGTCCTTATCAATAGCTGACCTGGATGCAGTAGTTCTTTGAAGGCCATAATAGCATTTTGCACGGCTAGCATTTCCTTTTGGTTGATGTGTAGGTGCTTCTCTTTTTGGGACCATTTTCCCTGAATGCACTGATCTGTCATGTGCCCCCCCCCCCCAGGCGTAGTCTGAGGAATCTGTTGTGATGATTTCAGTTGCTTGAGGTACAAAGAAAGGGAGACCTATGTTTCTCTGGCATGCCTGAGCCCACCACAGGAATTCCTTTTGAAGGCAGGGAATGAGTGGTATAATTGTTTCCAAGCTGTGGCTGTGTTGAGACCATAAGTTTTTTAGGTACCATTGAAGTTTCCTCATATGCAGCGTTGCACATGGGATTAGTAGGATGCAAGATGCCATGAATCCCAGAGCCTGCAGGACTTTCCTTGCAGTCAGCCTGGTGAATGTTGCCATTTTGCTGAAGTATTGAGACAGTTGCCCTTGTTTGTCTGGCATGAGATAGGCCATCTGGGTGGTTGTATTCAAGCTGGCACCCAGGAAAATTATTTGCTGAGAGGGTATTAGTTTTGATTTCTTTTTGTTGACTGTGTATCCCAAAAAGTTCAACAGTTTTATTACAAACGCCAGGTGTTTCAGAAGTATGTCCTTGCTGTCCGCTTAGATCAGGCAGTCGTCCAGATATGGGTAGATTTGTATTCCTTGTAGTCTGCAGAAGGCGATTACTGATGCCAGGCATTTCGTAAACACTCTGGGCGCAGAAGATAAGCCAAAGGGCAATGCAGAGAATTGATAATGGGTTGAACCTGCAAGAAATCTGAGGTATCTTCTGCAATCTTGTCTGATAGGGACATGCAGGTATGCCTCCTTGAGGTCCAATGTTACCAGCCAAGACTCCTTGCCCAGCATGGGAAGAAGCTGCTGTAATGTGAGCATCTTGAATTTTGGTACCTGTAAATATGTGTTCAGGATGGATAGGTCTAAGATAGGTCTCCAATCTTTGTCCTTCCTTGGTACCAGGAATAGTCTGGAATAAAACCCTTGACCTTGTTCTTTTGCAGGTACCTCTTGAATCGCTTTCATGTCCATGAGAGCTGAAATTTGCTTTTGTGTCTCTGCCCTTTGATTTTGTGGCAGGTTTGGCATGCCTCTCATTTTTGGAAGGGTGTGAAAGTGGAACTTGTAGCCTCTGTCTATAATGTCCAGGATCCATTTGTCTTTTGTAACTATATGCCAATTTTTCGAGAATAATGCCAGTTTTCCGACAAAGGTGTTGCCATTAAAGCTTTGCTTGGCAGGTAAAGGGGGAAGTCATTGTGTCTGTTTTCTAAATGACTGTGATCTATCTTCTCCACCTCTAGGGGTTGGTGCTTGCCACTGTCTGGCTCTGAAAGATCCTTGAGATTGCCCTCTACCCCTTGGGCGTCTGTATCTGCCCCTTTGAGGTCTGTCCGTGGCTGGAAAGGACCAATTTTTTGAAGGCCAGTTTCTGCTGAAACGTGGAGGTTGTACCTGCAGAAAATCTTTCACTGTTTGCATTGATTTCGCTTTTTCCTCCATTTTCTTTAGTACCTCCTCAGCTTTAACACCAAACAATACATCTTTTTGAAGAGGTGCATCCAATAATTTAGCTTTGACATGATCTGGTAAGGCTTGCTCTTTGAGCCAAGCATGTCTACATATAACAGACCCCGTAACAGCAGCTCTGCATGAGGCCTCTAAAGCATCAAAACCACACTGCAAGGTATGTTTACCCACTTGCTCTGCAGCATGCAACAAATCCTGCAACTCTTTTAAGTCTGGTTGTGTCATTTTTCTTTTCAAATGAGATAACAAAAACTGTTTATACTTTAACATATGGAACTGACAGTTTAAAGCCCTCATGGTTAAAGTGGCCGAGGTGTACACCTTTTTCCCCCACCTTTCTAAAGCTCTGGAATCTCTCTCAGAAGGTAATGGGTTTTTAGCAGTAGAGGCCTTAATTCCCTTGGGACCCTGTGAAATAGTTTCTGGGTCAGCAGTATGGCTTTTGTATAGGAACTGGTGTTAATCAGGAACCCGGTAATACCGGTCTGGTTTAACAGGAGCTGGGGGTAAAGAATCTGGATTAAGGCTGGCTTCTGTATACACATCATCCAATATATCTAAAACAGGAGGGATAGCCAGGGGCCTATGCTGGGGGAGCAAGAGAAAATCCCTGAGATTTTTCTTGGAATCTGAGTAATCTTGGCCTTCCCAGTGAAAGTGTTCCCTCAATGTATGTAGGGTTTCCCCAAAAGAGTAGTCCTCAGGGGGGAGGGAGACCGAGGGAATAGACTCCTCAGCATCAGAGACTTCGAAAGGAGAATAAGCATAATCCTGGTCCTCAGAATGTTCAGAGGTAATAGAGGCTTGATCTGAGGAAGGGTAGTCTTCCTCTAATCTGGGCCTTTTGTCCGAGGGGGGTTGAGAACCCCTGATAAGAGTAATCAAATCCTCAGCCATTTTGAGCATCTATTTTTTAGGCATGGGGCCTTGAGAGGGGGTCTGAGGTCCCTGTTTCTTGGATTTCATGGATTTAGTGAAGGCTTTAATAGAGAAGGAGGAAGGCCTGAAGACACCTTGAGAAATGGCAGGCCTATCTAAACTCTGAGTTTCCCCGCCAAGAGTGGCGTCGGTATCTGTAGTAGGAAGGGGGACCGAGGAGCCTGCGACCTCGGTTACTGAAGACACTGGTAATGTCGTGTCATCAGTACTCAAGGGCTGCGTAGGCGCCTCGCTGAGAACCGGAGAACCGGTAGTCGGCCTTAGCATGGTGTCAGTAGTCGGTGCGGACCTCAAATGTCGGTCCTTATCTTTGCGTCTTTTACTCAAAACTGAAGTCGGAGTATCCGACGACATAATATAATTAAATTTTTTACCAAAATAGTGAAGGGCGAACTCCGCCCGGCGCTTAATAGTGCTTTTGTTGAATCTAGCACAGAAACGGCAGGCCGAGACGTCGTGGTCTGGGCCTAAGCAAGGTATACAGAAAGAGTGGAAATCCTTATGCGGTATTTGCTTCCCACATGAAATGCAATTATTAACTTTGTCTGACATCGGTCTGAGGCAAGAAAAGATTCCCCAACGGGGTACTTAGCTTTCAAGAAAACTTTGGCTGAAATATTTTCATAAATCTCAGGAGCTGGCCGACTGGCACTTGCGAACTGCTTCTGCTTCGGGCACCGCGTGGCAAGAAAGACTGAAGAAGATGGCGTTGGCTGCCTCTTTTATACCCCTGCCGCACTGACGTCAGGGAAGAAGCGACGACAACCGACACCGGACCTAGACTTTGGAATTCGGCCGACCGAGGACCTGCCTGACGGCAGGATAACCAATCTGTTATGACTGCAGCTGTATGCACGATGAACATCAGTTCTTTTGTGATAATGGGGGGGGGGGGTTAACGGATAGGTGGACTTTAGACAGTAGTCTTGGGGTAAAATTAGCACCTAATTTGATTACTAGTATACTGACATCTATTCATTCTGAACTGGTATTGCCATTTAGAATAAGTTCAGACCAATGCTGGGTTGTCTTCTTCAGTTTTGTAGCTAAAGAAGGATTTCTAACTGTAATTGGCTTCAGATGCTAACCTAGCAGATTAATAGCATTCAAGTTTTTGGCAATATTTCTGATATTAACATCAGTATGAGGGTTTAGGGATTTGCTGTATAGTTTACAGTAAGAGGGAGTTGGTGGACTACCAAGATGGTTTGCTTATGAATTTCCCATTTCATTTAATAATGTTTGGGACTGCCAGCTCTACCCATTTTTCTAAATGGACATTAGAGATGATGCTGCCATGAGTGAATTCAGATACCTTATCATGCAGTTTGATAAGGTCAGTATATCTGAAAGCCTTGAATTCCAAAAACATTTGTCTCAGGGGCTGTAGCTATTTTGAAGGAGAAAATCACTAGATTACAGTCCAATTTAACTTTGAAAGAAGATCCTAGGAATGTGGTGCAAGAACTTTTATAGTGGCAATGACTAGGTCAAGAATATTATGTCCTCTGGTGGGTTTGTTAACTATCTGGTCCAGGAAGTTTTTATCTATTAAATCTTAAGAACCTGTGAGCACACCCTGCATTGGTATAGGTGTTCCAGTTTACTGAGGAATAGTTAAAGTCTGCCAAAATAACGCAGTTCTTGTTAACATGGTTTTAATAGAGCACATTTTGGAAGCTTACATGACTCTCAGGATAAATGGAGGATATCCTATAACTTAAAAGCTGATAAATGACCCAATTTAGGGTCATTTGGAGTTCTATAACTGCATGTTGTGTTTCTCTGGGAATCTGTCTGGATGTGATATAATCCTTAAACACTACCACAGCAGCCATCAGGCCTGAAAGCATGGTAGGCATAAAACCCAGGTATACAGGGCATACTCTCTCTACATTTAAATCACATCTCAGTAATTACATAAATATGGATGTTCCAAATGCAGTAGAGACTAAAGGTTGAGAAATCTGTTAAGAATTCTGGCATTGAGTAGAACCACCTTTATCTGATACAGGTTTGGGCTAGATATGTCAAGTTACATTCAAAAATATATTAGCTGGACTTTGCCTAAAAAGGCACTATGGGGGTAGTAATTGCTTTAGCCAGTATGCAGAAGCCTTGGAATGAGTGGTACAGACCATCCTTTAAAAAGCAAGTTGGACTGTCACGCATCTCATCTCATGTTGACACACACTGGCTTCCCATAGAGTGACACCAACTATTTAACCAATTACTAATGCCAATTATCTTTTCCTTACATGTAGGTATCACTGTCTGAGAAGGAAGGATTCCACTCAGGATCAGTCTCTTACCTGTATTGTCACATACATGGAAAGTCTGCATATCCATCAAGGTTTTATGTTCAACCTCATTCACTCCAAAAACACCTGTCTCTGTATTACTGAACAAACACTATTTTGGCATTTGATAATGAACCAAGGGGCATTTTCCCATTTGATACTGAACCAAGGGGCATTTTCCCATTTGATACTGAACCAAGGGGCATTTTCCCATTTGATACTGAACCAAGGGGCATTTTCCCATTTGATATTGAACCAAGGGGCATTTTCCCATTTGATATTGAACCAAGGGGCATTTTCCCATTTGATACTGAACCAAGGGGCATTTTCCCATTTGATATTGAACCAAGGGGCATTTTCCCATTTGATACTGAACCAAGGGGCATTTTCCCATTTGATACTGAACCAAGGGACATTTTCCCATTTGATACTGAACCAAGGGGCATTTTCCCATTTGATATTGAACCAAGGGGCATTTTCCCATTTGATATTGAACCAAGGGACATTTTCCCATTTGATACTGAACCAAGGGACATTTTCCCATTTGATACTGAACCAAGGGGAATTTTCCCATTTGATAATGAACCAAGGGGCATTTTCTTCCCTACTTTTATTTGAGTAAGAATTAAAGCACTTTAATGAAATTAATCTCCTGATTTAAACTGTGACCGAACTGCTAAACAATACATAGCCTTAAATGAGGCTTAATGTTTCTATAACAGTGTGGTCAATTTCCCTGTTGCAAATAACCTTCCCCATAAACTGACAGCTGATGCATGTTGCCTTAAAAGCTGATTAACACTGCAGTCTGAGTGGTACATGCGGATGCTGAAGACAGATGATGGGTTCAGGCCTGGAGAAGATACGGTGTGACAAACATTATAAAACAGACTGATGAAAACGTGTATAAAAATTCAGAAACCGACATCTTTCTACTGCTGCACCTTTTTTTCTGTCATATGAAACAGAAAATGACATGCTATAAAATTTACTTACTGTATATAATGAGCACTTCTTAACTCTAAACCTCACACACCTTGCTAATATGTTCAGTATTCAATACTTCAGACTCGAGGCCTGACAGACCTTCAAGAGGCCTGCCTTCAGTTCATCTAGTACCATAAACTCCATCACCCAAATGCTCACATAATGACTTTTTTAATGAATAAATTATATCCAGTTTTCTAATTCTAAGAAGCAAAGAATTCCACCAGCAATCTGCTTTAAAATGAAAAGAATTGCTCAAAAAGTACAGTTTTGTACCTACCATAAATGTAGATGTTCGAGTGCTAATACAGCTGCATTCATAACAGATGGGTTCTCCTGCCGTCAGGCGGGTCCTCGGTCGGCCGAATTCCAAAGTCTAGGTCCGGCGTCGGTTGTCGTCGCTTCTTCCCTGACGTCAGTGCGACAGGGGTATAAAAGAACCAGCCAACGCCATTTTCTTCAGTCTTTCTTGCCCCAGATGTCAGGTGCCCCCAGAAGGAAGGCAATACATAAAATAATGTAATAATGCAATGCAATATAATCAAAAAACAGTAGTTGCAAGCAAATACACCATAAAAGAATACCCCTAGAGGGGAAGGTGGGAGGGAAACCTGGACTGCAGCTGTATTAGCACTCGAACATCTACATTTATGGTAGGTACAAAACTGTACTATGTTCATCATGCATACAGCTGCAGTCATAACAGATGGGTAGAATCCCAAAGCTAAGAAAGGGGTGGTAGGCACTAGGTGGAGCTAGGAGGAGCCAAAATGCCCTGCAAGACTGCAGTGGCAAAGCCTGCTCTAGACTTGGAGTATAAATGGTAGGTTGTAGTGCTTAGAGAAGGTATGCACAGAACTTCAAGTGGCTGCTTCTAAAATATCCTTGGTAGGAACTCCTCTGAGGAAGGCTGCAGAGGTGGCTGTGGCCCTGGTGGAATGAGTTCTAATGCCTGTAGGTACAGTTTTGCCATGAAAGGAATAGCAAAAGCGTATGCAGTGGGCTATCCATTTTGAGATTGTCTGTTTGGATATTGACTTTCCTTGAGCTCCTACCGCATAGGCCACAAAAAGCTGTTCTGATTTTCTGAAAGGCTTTGTTCTGTCCAAATAATAACACAGTTGTCTGTGGATGTCCTAGGAATGCAGTAATCTCTCCCCTTTGTTTTGAGGATTAGAATAAAAAGTAGGTAAATGTATGGCCTGATTTAAAGCTACCCTGGATACCACTTTAGGCATAAAGGACGGGTTGGTACGTAATGAAACTCTGTCCTGATGGAAGATGATGAAAGGCTGGACAGCCATAAGAGCCTGTAGTTCTGAAACTCTACGAGCTGAAGTGATAGCCAGAAGGAAAGCTGTTTTCCAGGACAAATATTGTAAATCTGATGAGGCAGCTGGTTCAAAAGGGGGCAAAGTCAGTTTTTCCAGAATGAAATTAAGATCCCAAGCAGGCATTGGTTGTTTTCTTGGAGATCTTAAATTCTTAGCCCCTCTGAGGAACTGTCTTAATAGAGGGTGAGAGAATAAAGGTGGATCAGTGTTGTATTCTGCAGAAATGGCTGAGGCATGGATTTTTATGGAGGAGAACGAAAGTCCACTGCTTAGCAGCTCAGCCAAATATTGTAGTATTTGAGGCAAATTCAGTTTTCCAGGGCACTGGCCCTTTTTCTCATTCCAAACACAAAAACGTTTCCATTTTGCAGAGTAAGCTTTTCTAGTTGATGGCCTTCTGGCCTCCAAAATGACATCCTGCACCTCCTTGGATAGCAGGGCCTGCTGTGATGCTAAGGAATCTTCCATGCGGCTAGATTGAGTGTCTTCAGCTGACTGTGAAGAGTTTTGAAACTGTGCTGAGTCAGAAGAAGAGGGATTAGAGGCAGGGTCCATAGTGGGGAATGCATCAGGCTCCTTAGTAGTGGGTACCAGTGTTGCCTTGGCCAGTCCGGAACAATGAGGATCATCTTTGGTCTGTCTGTTCTGGTCTTCAATAGGACTTTGGGCAGCAGAGGAAGAGGTGGGAAGGCATAAACTGTCATTGATGTCCAACTGAAAGAGAGAGTGCCCACTCTCCAGGCCTTTGGATGGAAGATCCTTGAGCAGAATTTTGTCAATTGATGATTTTTGTGGGAGGCAAAGAGATCTATGTCTGGCCTTCCCCATTCTTGGATTATTTCTGTAAAAACTTTTGGATGCAACTTCCATTCGTGTGGATCTGTCATGTTCCTGCTTAGGTTGTCTGCCAGCGTGTTTTCCTTGCCTGGCAAGTACTGTGCTTGTAGTTCCATTTGTAAGTCCATGGCCAAGTTCCAAAGTGACATGGCCAGTCTGCATAGGGGATAAGAATGTGTTCCTCCCTGCTTGTTTATGTACCACATAACAGTGGTGTTGTCTGTTCTTATCAATAGCTGACCTGGTTGTAGAAGGTCCTTGAAGGCTGTAATAGCATTTATCACTGCTAGCATTTCTTTTTGATTGATGTGAATGTGCTTTTCTTTTTGTGTCCATTTGCCCTGAATGCACCGGTCTGTCATGTGCGCCCCCCAGGTGTAGTCCGAGGCGTCTGTTGTGATGACTTGATCTGCTTGAGGCCTGCTGAATGGAAGACCTGTGTTTGTTTGGCATGCTTGAGCCCACCACAGAAATTCCTTTTGCAGACATGGAATTAGTGGTATCACTGTTTCCGAACTGTGGCTGTGTTGAGACTATATGTTTTTTAGGTACCATTGTAATTTTCTCATATGCAGCTTTGCACATGGGATTAGTAAGATGCAAGATGCCATGAATCCCAGAGCCTGCAGGATTTTCCTTGCAGTCAGCCTGGTGCAATTTGCCAGTGTTCTGAAATACTGAATTAGTTGCCCCTGCTTCTCTGGCGTGAGGTAGGCCATCTGGGTGTTTGTGTCCAAATTGGCACCCAGGAAAATTATCTTCTGAGAGGGTATTAGTCTTGATTTCTCTTTGTTGACTGTGTATCCTAGAGAGTTTAATAACATTATTACATAAGCCAGATGTTTCAGAAGAATGTGCTTGCTGTCCGCTTGGATCAGGCAGTCGTCCAAATAAGGGTATATTTGTATCCCTTGAAGTCTGCAGTAGGCAATTATTGATGCCAGGCATTTTGTGAATACTCTGGGCGCAGTAGATAAACCAAAGGGCAATGCAGAGAATTGATAGTGGGTTGAACCTGCAAGAAATCTGAGGTATCTTCTGCAATTTTGTCTGATTGGGACATGCAGGTATGCCTCCTTGAGGTCCAATGTTACCAGCCAAGACTCCTTGCCCAGCATGGGAAGAAGTTGCTGTAGAGTGAGCATCTTGAATTTTGGTACGAGTAGGAATGTGTTTAGGATGGAAAGATCCAAAATAGGTCTCCAATCTTTGCCCTTCCTTGGCACCAGAAATAGCCTGGAATAAAATCCTTGACCTTGTTCGTGCGTAGGTACCTATTGAATTGCTTTCATGTTTATAAGATCTGAAATTTGCTTTTGTGCCTCTGCCCTTTGATTGTGTGGCAGGTTTGGCATGCCTTTCATTTTTGGAAGGGTATGAAAATGGAATTTGTAGCCTCTGTTTATAATGTTCAGGATCCATTTGTCCTTTGTGACAATATGCCAATTTTTTGAGAATAGTGCCAGCTTTCCTCCTAAGGGAGCTGCCATTTGAGACCTGGTTGGCATGCAAAGGGGAAAGTCATTGGTTTTGCTTTCTGAAAGATTGCGAGTTGTCCTCACCACCTCTTTGTGTAGCAGCTTGCCATTGTCTGCCTCTGTACGAGCCTTGTGTTTGTCCTCTGCCTCTCGGGCGCCTGTATCTGCCTCTTTGGGGTCTGTCTGTGGCAGGAAAGGACCAGTTTTTGGAAGGCCAATTTCTACTAAAACGTGGGGGTTGAACCTGCAGAAATTCTTTCACAGTTTGCATTGATTTAGCCTTTTCCTCCATTTTCCGTAATACTTCCTCAGCATTTGCCCCAAATAGTACATCCTTTTGAAGAGGGGCGTCTAGTAATTTAGCTTTGACATGATCAGGCAAGGCTTGTTCCTTGAGCCAGGCATGCCTACATATGACTGAGCCTGTAACAGCAGCTCTACATGAGGCCTCTTGAGCATCAAAACCACATTGTAAGGTATGTTTACCCACTTGTTCTGCACTATGCATCAAATCCTGCAACTCCTTCATATCTGGTTGCTCAGGTTGTGACATTTTACTTTTCAATTGAGATAACAGAAACTGTTGGTATTTTAGCATATGAAACTGACAGTTTAAGGCCCTCATGGATAGGGTAGCAGAGGTATATACCTTTTTTCCCCACCTTTCTAAGGATCTGGAATCTCTCTCGGAAGGCAATGGGTTTTTGGCAATGGAGGCCTTAACTCCCTTGGGCCCCTGTGAGATGGTTTCTAGGTCAGCAGCATGGCTTTTGTATAGAAATTGGTGTGAGTCAGGAACCCTGTAGTACCGGTCAGGCTTAACTGGAGCTGGAGGGAGAGAGTCCGGGTTAAGGCAGGCCTCCGAGTAAACATCATCTAGGATGTCCAGGACAGGAGGTATAGCCAGAGGACTGTGCTGGGGTAACAAAAGAAATTCCCTGAGCCTTTTCTTGGAATCTGAATAATCCTGGCCTTCCCAGTGGAAGTGTTCCCTTAAGGTATGCAGAGTTTCACCAAATGAGTAATCCTCAGGGGGGATACAGAAGGAATAGATTCCTCTGCATCAGAGTCTTCAAAAGGAGAGTAAGACTGTTCCTGATAATCAGAGTGCTCTGAAATAATGTAGCCCTGATCAGAAGAGGGGGAATCTTCCTCCACTCTGGGTCTTTTGTCCGGAGGTGGCTGAGAACCTCTGATTAGAGTAATTAAATCCTCAGCCATTTTAAGCATCTGTCTCTTAGGCATGGGGCCTGGAGATGGGCCCTGTGTAGCTGGTCTCTTAGGGTGCATGGTAGCTTTAGACTTGGTGAAAGCCTTGATGGAGAAAGAAGAGGAAGGTCTGAAGACACCTTGAGTGGAGGTGGACCTGTCCACATTCTCTGTTTCAATGCCAAACGTGGCTTCGGTATCTGTAGTCAGGGTGTGGGCCGAGGAGCCTGCAACCTAGGGTACAGGAGACACCACCAAAGATGTGTCGTCGGTAATCAGGGACTGCGTAGGCGCCTCGCTGAGAACCAGACCATGTGTAGTCGGCTTTGGCGTGGTGTCGGTAGAGGCCGCGGACCTCGAGTGTCGGTCCTTGTCTTTGCGTTTTTTAGACAAAACTGGATTTGGAGTATCCGACGACATAGTATAGTTAAATGCTTTCCCAAAACAATGCTGGGCGAACTCCGCCCGACGCTTAATAGTGCGTTTGTTGAATGTAGCACAAAAGCGACAGACCGAGACGTCGTGGTCTGGGCCTAAACAAGGTATACAGAGGGAATGGAAATCCTTATGTGGTATTTGCTTCCCACAAGAAATACAATTATTAACTTTGTCTGACATCGGTCTGAGGCAAAAAAAAGTTTCCCCAACGGGGTACTTAGCTTTTAAGAAGACTTCAGTTCCAAAATATTTTGTAATCTCAGGAGTTGGCTGACCGGCACTTGCGAACTGCTTCTGCTTTGGGCACCGCACGGCAAAAAAGACTGAAGAAAATGGGGTTGGCTGGTTCTTTTATACCCCTGTCGCACTGATGTCAGGGAAGGAGCGACGACAACCGACGCCGGACCTAGACTTTGGAATTCGGCCGACCGAGGACCCGCCTGACGGCAGGAGAACCCATCTGTTATGACTGCAGCTGTATGCACGATGAACATCACCACTTTTACATTTAGGGATTACCAGGAAATGATTTCTACTTCTAGTTCCTTTCTAATGATTTTTTTATTATATCCACACTTACTCCCAAGCTTTCAGATTTAAAACATATTTACATAAAGATTAAATCACTCCTAATTGATCTTTATCTTGTTGAGAATAAAGAAAATCTCCCCAAGTCTATTTTTACGTCTTCCCCACACCTTTTATCTTTCAGGTACAAAATCTATACGTTCTTTCCAATCTTTCAATTTGTAATGAATTAGGCATACAAACATTTCCAGCATATTTTATCATAGGTCTTATGATGGTTACAAAAAGTGGGACCAAAATTTCCCTATTCCTATATACAAAAATCCTCAAAATATTCATATTCTCTAGAAAGCTTCTTCTAATAAAATTCATAAGATGTAAATCAAAACTGAAGTCAATCAGCTTTTATGCATAAATCCTTAACATTACTCACTACGTCAAAGGTGATGTTATTCAATGCATAAGGATAGAAATTATTACTACTAAAATGAACACAATATTTTGTATTAAATTCCATATTATTAACATTTAACCATGTACACAATTAATCCTAACACCACTGGACTTTACTGTGATCCTCAAATGAAGTAACAACTTACCTTATCTCAGAGTCATTAGCATACTTATTTATTCAAAATCTCTCTCGAGTTACAGGAAACGATATCATAATACGTCCAAATAAAACTGGCCCTAAGACAAAGCCCTGAGGTACTACAAAAAATGTTTTAGAGTTTGATAAACTATTCGCCAAGCGAACTTTATTTACTAGTTCTAAAACATACCCAGTTCTTAACCAATCATATCACACAGTGATTCAGCTTGAGTTGCAACATTTGGAATATTACTTTATGAGGCATAGTGTCAAATGCTTTAGCCATATCCAAATAGATAATCGCAGATAACTCATTGTTCAATGCTTCCCATAGTGGCTGGCAGAATGATAATAAATTTGTCCTACAAGACGTCCCCTGGGTAAATCTGTGTTGTTTTATGTCTATACACGAACCTAATGCATCCACTACATAATTTATTAATGAGCCGCTCAAAACATTTTCCTAGTATACTCAGACTAATGGGTTTATAATTCTCAACAGATGTAGTTTCAACTCCCTTAGGTACAAGAACAACTAATGGCTTTTCCATAGTCTGGGTACATAACCTGTTTCTACAGTTATTTGGAAAAATACATTTAGACAAGGCAAAGAGTTTCTAAAACAGACTTAAGAAAACACCTACTGATTTCATCAGAACCCACTGCTAAAGAAAATTTTCCCAGGTCTTTAGTATTAATATGCCCAAATTTACTTAGGCGTATTAATTCTAACCCCCCCAAAAAAAATTAAACAAAAACGCATCCATTACACAGTTGCTTTCATTCCAGACAACTATTGTATCCAAAAATAAACCAGCCAAATATCCTACATCTGTAATGATTTCATTACTATACACAATATTATAATCCGTCTTCTTGTCCTACTTTCATTTGGAAATAGTCTATATTTTTCCATAGGAACTTTATTACTTAAATAAATCTATCTAATTCATAGTTCCACCAAGATGTTTGAAAAAAAATCTAAGACTATCCAAGTCAGCTGGAATATGTTTCACTATCAACTGGTACAGTATAAAATTGTTCCCAGGCTATATCAATGCTTTTATGATGCACTATTTCCTTCCAATTCCAATTATTCATATCAATAATCACCTTTGAAAAATCAGTTCAATAAAATAAGTATCTTACTGACTCCTTTTTTATTTAAGCAAGTCCCACTTGATCTTAAATTCCATTTTACACAACAGTGGTCTGACCCCAATAACCCATGAACACCACTACATTTTATTTTGTTAATACTTTTCCTTGCCTGTACCATATCCAGTACATCCCCCCCCCACCCCAAGTAAGGTCTATAATTAGTTGTGTATAACCAAATTCCATACCTAATTTAACCAACTCATCTATCACACCTGTACTATTTCAGGTACCTTTCCAATTAATATATGGAATATTAAGATCACCAACTATTACATCATAATTATTCACAAACTTAGTAATAAAATTTTTACTAAAAGATCACAATTTTCCTGATAACTCAAGCCCAGGGATCTTTAAAACAAACACAGCTTAACAGTCCTATTAATTAATATGCTAACAGTCAATCTCAAAATCTACAGAGTTACTTGTCACATTAGAGGCGAATTTCATGTTCATATAAACAAACCACCAGCCTTCTTGTCAACCCAAACATAATGATGACACACATATCCTGGTAAATTCAATGATTTCTTTCTGTAAGCCAAGTTTCAGCAATTAAAAACACCTCTCTAAAGGGTTGAAATATATACCCTCTAGGAAGGGAGATTTGACAAAAACCTTACTGGACATAAAAAGGTTTACTAGGAAAATTAATTTTGAACTCATTCTTAGTGAGAACAGGAGTCCAGAGCCTGGTTGGGCTAAGGAGAAAAAGTATTTTTAATCCACCCTTACACCCCCAAATCAAAAGTACTGTGGAAAATGAGGTTAGAAAAAACTTCCACAAAGTAAGATGCAAAGCTAACTTACATGAAAAAGAGAGAAACATTTTAAATGAACTGAGGCAAGACAATAACTTAAGGGTAATGAAACCCGACAGGGGGGGGGGTATAGTTTTAATGGACTGTTTAACCTACGAAGGGGAAATGAATGACATCTTAAGAAACTCTTCAAGATATTCAGTGGTGTCCAGAAACAAAATTAATATTACCTACAGGAGAATTGACATGGCACGAGAAGATCTTTTATTAGAAGGGCTGACAGATGCAAAAACTTTAAAATTCCTGAAAGTAGAGAAACCAAGAATCCCCACAACATTTGGGATCCCTAAAATACACAAAAATGGGAGTGATCCACCACTTAGACCCATTGTGTCAGCTGAGGGACTGAAGACGTTACCGCTCGCTAAGTATGTGGATAGTAAATTAAAACCATTGTGGGTGAAAAGGAAAAATATTTTGAGGGATTCTTGGGACTTCTTAAGATGCCTTACAAAAGAATTGTTTTGTGAAAACATTTCCTTTCTTATAATAGATGTTGTTGATCTGTTTTCATGCATTCCCCATCAAGAAGGCCTCCTACTGTTAGAAGAAATTATATATGAGGATGGCTCACTTACAAACGATGAATGCACTGTTGTTATGCAATTAATTGACCAAGTTTTGAAGTACAATTTTATTTATTTTAAAGGAGAATTGTTTCACCAGACAAAAGGTGTGGCAATGGGGGCAGCATGTGCCCCCACATACGCAAACCTAGTATGAGAAAGTTGTACTATATTCCATATACAGTGATAACTTGATTTTAAATAAAAGATTTTTAGATGACATATGTGTTTTATGGACTGGGCCTGTGGAAATTATTAATGATTTTATTGCATTTTTAAACAATACCACTGATTTTTTAGAATTTATATATATTAGTCAAGAGAAACTACAATACCTGGATATTGAGATATATAAAGAGAATAATGAATTCAATTTCAAGGTATTTAGAAAGGGTACATATTCAAACTCATATTTACACTATAATAGTTCGCATGCCACTTATTACAAGAAAAATATTGTCAAAGTGCAGTACATAAGATCAAGCAGGATGACTTTGAATAATGAAGAGTTTTTCAAAGAAATAGGTTTACTAAGGCAGTTCTTTACAGCTAGGGAATATCCAACTTGGTTGATAGACCAGGTAGAAAAAGAGGTATGTGAAAGAAGGCAGGACACATTTAGGCCTATTTTGGGTATTAGCCTTGATAACCATGGGAATGGGAACCAAGTTAAGCAGGACACATATGGAAATGCCTTGGTAATGGAGTATAACAAAAGTTCCAGCTTGGTCAGGTCTATATTAAACACTGAGTGGAATACATTCGCTGCACTTACAGATCTTGAAAAGATACCAAAGAAAGAATTAAAAGTGTTTTTTAGAAATTCATTGAGTTTGAAAAATGTATTAGAAAAGAAATGAGACAGAACAGTGCAACAAAGAAAAGGAAAGGAACTTTTAAGTGTGACCACTGTTCCCGATGTAGTCATATAATAAATAAGAAAGCATATTCTTGGAAAGTAGGAACATAACTATTATGAGTAAGGAATATAGTAACTGTGATTCCAGTGGCTTGGTCTATCTAGGTAAATGTCAGGTTTGCTAAGCATTTTATATTGGCAAGACGGAGCGTAAACTTCGAAGAAGAATATACTAACATATGTATGAAATCCAGATTCACAAAGACACTAATGCCCTATTTAAGCACAAACAAAAATGCAGTGAAACTTATTACAAGTTTTTTGTCATTGAGCAGGTAAAAATGGATGGAAGGGGGTGGTCTATGAGAAGAAACCATAGAATATAAAGAGTTATGATGGCAGATCACCCTCCAAGCAATCAAATTTCCTGGACTCAATGACCACATTTCAATTGCCCCTGTGCTTAAATTAAGGGCGGCAAAAAGTACAGTTTTGTACCTACCATAAATGTAGATGTTCGAGTGTAGACACTGCTGCAGTCATTACACTTGGGTTATCCTGCCGTCAGGCGGTTCCCCAGCCGGCCTGAGTTCCAAAGTCTTGCTCCGGCATTGGTTGCTGTCGCCTCCTCCCTGACGTCAGTGCGACAGGGGTATACGAGATGCAGCAGACGCCATTTTCTTCAGTTTTTCTTGCCCCAGATGTCAGGTGCCCCCAAATAGGTAGGCAATTTAAATTGTTAATAAAACATACATAAGAAATGTAAACAACATACTTTCGGCTACCAGCAAATACTCTCCATAGGTAGTAAAAGGTAGAGGAACTAGGTACGTACTAGCCAGTAAGAGGGGAAGGAGGGAGGGAAACCTGGACTTGCAGCAGTGTCTACACTCAAACATCTACATTTATGGTAGGTACAAAACTGTACTATGTTCATCGTGTGACACTGCTACAGTCATTACACTTGGGTAGAATCCCAAAGCTGAGGTAGGGTGGTTGGTTCTATAAGGCATTAGGGGTGGCTATAAGGCCCTGCAGCACTGCAGAGGCGAAACCAGCTCTGGATTTAGAGTACAGAGGCAGATGGTAATGCTTGGTGAAGGTATGCACAGAACTCCATGTTGCTGCTTCCAAAATATCCTTGGTAGGTAGTCCTCTGAGGTAGGCAGTTGAAGTGGCTGTTGCCCTGGTGGAGTGATGAGATCTAATGCTGTTAGGCACAGGTTTTCCATGGTGAATATAGCAGAAACATATGCAATGTCCTATCCATTTGGAAATAGTCTGTTTTGAAAAAGCTTTTCCCTGTGCTGCTGCAGCATATGCTACCAATAATTGATCAGATTTTCTGAAAGCTATGGTTTTGTCCAAGTAGAAGCGTAACTGCCTGTGAATGTCCAATGAATGCAGTAGTCTTTCCCCTTTATTCTGTGGTTTTGGATAAAAAGTAGGCAAGTGAATGGTTTGTCTTAGAGACACACTTGAAACCACCTTAGGCATAAACGTAGGGTTAGTTCTTAAGGACACCCTGTCCTGGTGGAAAATGAGGAAAGGTTCCACTGCCATTAGTGCCTGTAATTCTGAAACTCTTCTTGCAGAAGTTATTGCCAGGAGCAGAGCAGTTTTCCAAGAAATGTATTTTAATTCTGCGGTGCTAGCTGGTTCAAAAGGAAGTAAAGTAAATTTTTCCAAAACAAAGTTGAGGTCCCAAGTTGGAGTAGGTGCTCTATGGGGCGGTCTTATGTTTTTAGCCCCTCTGAGGTACTGTTTTAGCAAAGGATTAGAGAAAATTGGTGGATCCATGTTGTAATGTGCAGAGATGGCAGAGGTGTGGATCTTGACGGATGAAAAGTAGAGGCCTTTGTCCAGCATCTCAGTCAAATATTGTAGTATCGGAGGAATGTTTGGCACAAGAGGATCAAGGCTGTGAGCCTGGTTCCAGGCACAGAATCTCTTCCATTTATCCGAGTAGGCTTTCCTGGTACTAGGCCTTCTGGCCTCCAGTATGACATCCATAACTGCTTTGGAGAGAGGCATTGCTTGCGTGGCTAGGGAATCTTCCATGCAGCAAGGTTTAGTGTCTTTAGCTGGCTGTGGAGTAACTGATTGTTGTGCTGAGACAGCAGATGTGGTATTTGAGGCAAAATCCAGGGTGGTCCATGTGCTAAGTTTTTTAAGATTGCACCAGACTGGCCACACCAGCACTGGTACCCAATCAGGATCATTTTTGGCTCTTCTTGCCTGGCTTTTATGAGTACCTTTGGGAGAAGAGGCAGTGGTGGAAAAGCATATACTTGTAGGTCTGTCCAGCTGAATGAGAGGGCATTCACTTTCCCC
>NC_056745.1:144850270-144876041 GCF_019279795.1 Protopterus annectens | reverse complement strand
GATATATTGCTGATATTTGAGCATATGAAACTGGCAATTTAAGGCCCATATAGCCAAGGCAGCAGATGTGTAAATCTTTTTTCCCCATCTATCCAGAGCCCTAGAATCCCTGTCAGAGGGGGTACGTTTTTTTGCAGTAGAAGCCTTGACCCCGGAGAAATAGTTTCTGGGTCTGCAGTGGGGGTTTTGAAAAGGAATTTATGAGAGTCAGGGACCCTGTAGTATCTGTCCGGATTAACAGGAGCTGGAGGTAGAGAGTCAGGGGTCAGACCAGACGCCGAGAACACATCTACAATGTCCAACACAGGTGGAATAGCTAGAGGCCTGTGTTGAGGTAGTAAAAGGAAGTCTCTGAGCCTTTTCTTAGATTCTGAAAAATCTTGGCTCTCCCAGTGGACGTGCTCCCTCATGGTATGCAAGGTTTCCCCAAAAGAGTAGTCCCCACAGGAGGAGGAGCTGAAGGAATGGATTCTTCAGCATCAGAATCCTCATAGGGGGGAAGAGAATATTCCTGATCAGAGGAGGAATCAGAAGAAATGGAAAGCTGATCTGAAGATTCATAGTCTGTCTCTTGCCTAGGCCTCTTATCAGGAGGGGGATGGGAACCCCTGATCAAGGTAATTAAGTCTTCGGCCATTTTGAGCATCTGTTTTTTGGGCATGGAGGCCTATCCTTGTGGCTGGTGAACTTTTTTCTTTGCCTTTAAAGGTGTTTTAGTCTTTGAAGTCGGTTTGATATATAATTGCTTAGGTTTGAAAACACCCTCAGAAGCCGATGCCTGCTCAGCGGCTCCAGACCCATCTGAGGGAATAATCTCCAAGGCTCCAATACCTTGAGTTTCCTGCGGCCTGGCCAACTCCACGTGGGAGTCGGTAGTGGCCTGCGACTCTAAAGTAACGGGCATCAGGGGCTGCGAAAGCGCCTCACTGAAAACCGGCGACTTGCTTAGAAGCTTCGTCGGTTTTGGACCTCGGTTGCCCGTCTTTTTCTTTCCGTTTTTTGTGAACTCCGGTAGTTGGATGGCTATCTGACGACATTATATAATTAAATTTCACCCAAAATAGCTTAATGCAAAATCGTACCGACGCTTAATAGTGCGTTGGTTAAATCTAGCACAAAACTGACAACTAGCAATGTCGTGGTCAGGGCCTAGGCAAGGAATACAATAAGAATGAAATTCCTTATGAGGTATTTGCTTCCCACAAGAAATACAATTATTAACTTTTTCTGACATCGGTCTGGAGCAAGAAAAAGGTTTCCCCAACGGGGTACTTAGCTTTTAATGAAGACTTCGGATCTGAAACTCGAACACGAAAATCTCAGGAGTCGGCCGACTGGCACTTGCGAACTGCTTCTGCTTTGGGCACCACGCGGCATAAAATGGCATCAGCTGCATCTTATATACCCCTGTCGCACTGACGTCAGGGAGGAGGTGACAGCAACCGACACCGGACCAAGACTTTGGAACTCAGGCCGACTGGGGAACCGCCTGACAGCAGGATAACCCACATGTAATGACTGCAGCAGTGTAACACGATGAACATCGATTTAAACCATTCACTGCATCACCACTCCCATTTTCATCATTATTCCAGTCAATAAGGGTCATTTGTATTTCTTCACTTGAAGATCTTAACTACAGAAAATAAATGGTGATCTGTTATTAAATCCACTTGCACCTTTTTAATCTATCATTAAATATATTTCTATTAAAATCTTCCCCATTTCCTTACACTTAGAACAAATTAAATTTTCACAATCCCAGCCCTCAGTATCAGTACTAACCATGTTACAAATCTTACATTTAGTCAAATAACCTCGATTAAGAGGGCTTGTAAGACAAAAATTTTACATTTCTTCCATTATACCCTAATGTAAAAAAAAAAACAAAAAAAAAAACACAAATTCCTGCCTTCCTCTCCTAAAATGCTTAAAACACAAAGATGTGAAAAAGCGTCTTTGCATTGCAGCAGACATGATGGGCACATCTGCTAGTTATCTTTCCCGATGTACCTAAAGGGAAAGGATTCCACCTTACTTACACCCTTCCCTTAAGTGCAAGTAAAAAAGCAAAAGGAAAAGAGACAGAAAACTGTCTTTCCAATATTACACCCACCCCTCAAAAGGACTCTAGGAGTACAAACACTTTCCCTTACAAGAAATTCAGTTTAAAATACTCACTTGTGTCCACTACATTTATCTATTTATTTTCTAGTTTGATTACCGGGGAAGTCCACTGGGCCCAAAGGACCCGTTTTCAGTGGAGGCCCGGGGAGAAAAGCTCCAGGAAACATAATACAGTACAGATATAACAGAGATACAAAGTATAGGATTTACAGAGAGATACATTGTATAGGACAGTTTACAAAGTCTGTACAGAGTCGCACATAGTTTACAAAGTCTGTACAGAGTCACACAAACAAAATAGCTTAGGGTTGCTCAATGGGTATTAAAGATACATTTGTGCAAACATTCTAAAAAAGACACCTTTAAAAATAAAGGTAGAAACACTTTGCATGCACTCATTTAACGTAAGATGCCATTTACAATATTTACATAGTTATGCTGTATGATAAGTAGCACTTGGAAATTGTAGATAGTATAGACATACTCAAGGTGAAGTAACTATGGGAGAATACTAGAGAGGTTAGGAACCTGTAAGAAAGCATCCTGGGGGCAAATATTTAGTTGGATTTAGGTAGGGTGAAAGCAGGTACATTTCCATTTAGAGGAGAGGTATTTGAAAAGCTGGGATTTAAAGTTCTTTGAATTTGGTATAGTTCTATGGAAGGAAGGGAATTCCATTTCTTTCCCAAGGAGAAAGAGAGGAGGATATCCAAAAAAATGACAAACATAATTTTGACTGTCATAGTACTGTTACTTAGAGGCTGCAAGAGGGTGCGCACCACTGCTGTCATTCTCAGTAAAAACAATAACAATTGCCATCCTTATATCTGCTACTTGATGGGAGAGATTCCAGCTCCCCTTTGATCACACAGACTAAAGTGGCTATCAGAAACTCAACATATGAATGCAAAAAAAGAGAAACGAGTTAGAAAAAAATCTTAATCACTCAGCAAAATAAGGTCCATTCACTGGTAACAAAAATACTTCTAACCTTGTATGATTTCAGACAGATTAGGTTTGATTGCTTTGTTTTTGGCACATTTTCCAAGAAACACCTACCATACCTAAACATTCTGTAGCATGTATCTGTCTGTGCTGATTCTTTAGTGCTGTAAAGGTACACGATATTCAAATTACTAAAGTACTTACCTCTTCATTACTCTGCTTTCCAAAGTACATGTCTGAAGAAATAAGTACTTACCTCTTCATTACTCTGCTTTCCAAAGTACATGTCTGAAGAAATTGCTTTGGCATTACCAAATTTCTTCTGAGCATCATCTGTATTTGCTGCAGTTCCTTGATCTTGTTTATGACGAGATGTAGCCCTGGAATTGGAGTATGGTTAATAAATTATAAAGCTAATTAAAAGAACTGCCATAATTCTCACTGTTTTAACCTTCTTAAGATAATACAGCACATAAAATCCAACATTATTGCAAAACTATTTCACAGAATACTTGCAATGAAAAGGACAGAAAGTCACAAGGACAGATAAAATGAGGTTACACTGGTTTTGACAAGAAGATAACAGCAGTGAGTACAAACTGTAGAAAAACAAGAGTCAGTCACAACTAAAGATTAAAGTACATTAAAGTGGAAAAAGCCCAAAGACTGTATACATTAGCAACCTTGCAGTACAGTATACAACTCCAAACAGCAATGCAATGCTAAGAAATGCAGCTATTATTACAAGTTAACACATTTCTAACATAATTGCCACTGTCATCTCTGAATAACATAACAGTGAATACTTTGGCAATGCCAAAACAATTCCACAACTGCAAAGTAGTGAGATAATAGAACATCCATAAGCAAAGTCTGCATTCACTCCAAGTCTCAGTCATTTTTGCTGCTTATATATACTGTTTCATCCCTATAAAGCACTTAATGAAGCATGCTTTTAACTGCAAGACTGTTTAAGTCCAAATGTAGTTAACTAAGCACTATTACAAAACAATGAACATATAAAACAGAAAATAAACCAAACACTTAAGATATGAAGTACAATAAAAAAAACTTTTTAAAGATAAGTACTTAAGCAGTAAATATCATGAAAAACACTGACAAACAGCAAACAAAAAAAAGTTCAAACCATTAACCAACAGTAATTTAAAAAAGCTGATGTGCATTCCACTAAACAGTTAACTAATAAAAAACTGTACAGTCCAGACTCCAATTCGCCAGACAAAAACTACAGTTTTGTACACTTACCATAAATGTAGATGTTTGAGTGTATTCACTGTTGCAGTCATTACAACTTATCCTGCTGGCAGGCTGCCCTCAGTCGGCCTGAATTCCAAAGTCTTGGTCTGGCGTTGGTTGCTGTCGCCTCTTCCCTGACGTCAGAGCGTCAGGGGTATAAAAGATGCAGCAGACGCCATTTTCTTTAATTTTTCTTGCCCCGGATGTCAGGTGCCCCCAAAGGTGTAGGCTAAAAATATGTTAATAAAACATACATGCATCAAAGTATATTTTATCTTCATCTACAAGCAAACACACCACATAGGTTGTATAGATTAGAGAAGTACAGATAAGTTCCAGCAAAAGTAAGGGGGATGGTGGGTGGGTAACCTGGACTGCAACAGTGAATACACTCGAACATCTACATTTACGGTAAGTGTACACAACTTTACTATGTTCTTTGTGTTTCACTGTTGCAGTCATTACAATTGGATTGAATCCCAAAGCTATGGTTGGGAGGCTGGAGCTAAATAGCATTAGGGGCGGCTATGAGGCCCTGCAGAACTGCAGTGGCAAAGCCTGCCCTGGACATAGAGTGGTAAATGATAGCGCTTTGTAAAGGTGTGCACTGAACTCCAGGTAGCAGCCTCTAAAATGTCTTTGGTTGGTACTCCCCTGAGGAAGGTTGCTGAAGTGGCTGTTGCTCTGGTTGAATGAGGCCTAATGCCCTTAGGCACTGGCTTGTCATGTTGTGAATAGCAGAAACAAATGCAGTGGCCTATCCACTTTGAAATAGTCTGCTTTGAGATAGCCTTCCTTTGTGATCCTGCAGCATATGCCACTCTGTCTTTCTGAGAACTATGGTTCTGTCCAAGTAGAATCGAATCTGTCTGTGTATGTTCAAAGAATGTAGAATTCTCTCCCCCTTGTTCTGTGGATTTGGATAAAAGGTTGGCAGATGAATAGCTTGGTTAAGGGCCACACTGGACACTACCTTAGGCATAAATGTCGGGTTTGTCCTCAGAGAAACCCTGTCTGGATAAAAAATGATAAAAGGTTCCACAGCCATGAGTGCCTGTAGCTCTGAAACTCATCTTGCAGAAGTTATTGCTAGGAGCAGAGCTGTTTTCCAAGATAAAAACTTTATATCAGCTGTAGCGGCTGGCTCAAAAGGAGGCAGGGTGAGTTTTTCCAAGACATAGTTGAGGTCCCATGCAGAAATTGGTGATCTCCTTGGAGGCCTTAAGTTTTTGGCTCCTCTGAGGTACTGCCTTAAAGGATGAGAAAAGATTGGTGGCTCTGTATTGTAATGAGCTGAAATGGCAGAAGCACGAATTTTAATTAATGAAAAAGATAGGCCTTTGTCTAGCATCTCAGTTAAATATTGCAAAATCTGAGGGATATTTGGTACAGCTGTGTCAATTCCTTGTGTCTGGTTCCAAGCACAGAATCTCT
Organism: Protopterus annectens; assembly: GCF_019279795.1. NCBI lineage: Eukaryota > Metazoa > Chordata > Ceratodontiformes > Protopteridae > Protopterus > Protopterus annectens. The sequence continues at coordinate 144,870,278 of NC_056745.1, read as the reverse complement.
TCAATTTTCCAGCATAATATTTTCTAGTGCTAGGCCTTCTGGCCTCCAATATGACATCCATCACAGCTTTAGTGAGAGGTGCGTTTTGTATGACTACATTATCCGCCATGCTGCCAGATTTAAGGTCTTGAGTTGGCTGTGCAGGATCCGATTGTTCTGTTGAGACAGTAGATGAGGTATTTGAGATAAGGTCCAAGCCGGGCATTGAGACAAGTTCCTTAGGATTGGATACCAGTACTGGCGGGGCCAGTCTGGGGCAATCAGTGTCATCTTTGGCTTCTCTTGTCTGACCTTTAGAAGTACCTTTGGGAGGAGAGGCAGTGGAGGGAAGGCATATACTGCTAAGTTTTTCCAGATGAAAGACAGGGCATCCACTTTCCATGCTTGCCTGTGATAAATCCTTGTGCAGAATCTTTTTAGTTGGTAGATGTGAGGAGAGGCAAATAGATCTATATCTGGGCATCCCCATTTCCTTGTTATGCTGAAGACTTGTGGATCCAATTTCCACTAGTGGGAATCCATGAGGTTTCTGCTTAGTTCGTCTGCCAGAGTATTTGTCTTTCCTGGCAGGAATTGTGCCTGCAAAAGTACTTGGTAAGTCAATGCTGTGTCCCACAAAGTCATGGCTAGTCTGCAAAGGGGGTAAGAATGAGTGCCTCCGTGCTTGTTTATATACCACATGGCCGTGGTGTTGTCTGTCTTTATCAGTAGTTGTCCCGGATGAAGTAGGTCCTTGAAGGCTGTCAGGGCATTCTGGACCGCTAGCATCTCTTTTTGATTGATATGTAGATGCGTTTGGTTTGCAGACCATGTGGCTTGAATACATCTTCCTGCCATATGGGCTCCCTCAGGCATAATCTGATGCATCCGTTGTTAATATCTGCCTGGCTGGGGGTAAAGTGAAAAGCTGTCCTTTGTTCTGGTGACAAGCCTTTTCCCACCATCGAAACTACTGTTGCAGACAGGGAATGAGAGTAATCCTTGTTTCCAGGCTGTGGCAATGTTGAGTCCAAACACTTTTTAGGTACCATTGAAGTTTCCTCATATGCAGTCTTGCATATGGAATTAGTAGAATGCAGGATGCCATGAAGCCCAAAGCCTGCAGAATTTTTCGTGCAGATAACTGGGCCTTTGTTGCTAACATTTTGAAATAGGTAGTCAGTTGCCTTTGTTTGTCTGGCGTGAGATAAGCCATCTGGGCAGTTGTATTCAAGCTTGCACCCAGGAACATTATCTCTTGAGAGGGTACTAGTTTTGATTTCTTTTTGTTGACTGTGTACCCTAGGCTTGTTAAAAATCTCTCTACAAACGCCAGATGCTGTAGTAGAATGTCCTTGTTCTCTGCTTGAATGAGGCAGTCGTCCAAGTAAGGATATATTTGTATTCCTCTGTCTGCAGAATGCAATTACTGGTGCCAAGCACTTTGTATACCCTGGGCACAGTAGATAAGCCAAAGGGCAGTGCACAGAATTGGTAATGCATTGAACCTGCTTTGAATCTGAGGTATCTTTTGCATGTTTGTCTGATTGGGACATGCAGGTATGCCTCTTTTAGGTCTAAAGTCACAAGCCAAGCCTTCTTGCCCAGCATGGGCAGAAGCTGCTGTAGAGTCAACATTTTGAATTTTGGTATATCCAGGTATGTATTTAGTAAAGATAGGTCCAGTATTGGCCTCCAGGCCTTGTCCTTTCTTGGTACCAAGAACAGTCTTGAATAAAATCCTTGTCCCTGCTATTGCTCTGGTACTCATTGAATGGCCCCCATTTCCATGAGGGATGAGATTTGTTTTTGTGCCTCTGCCCACTGATTTTTTGGCAGGTCTGGCCAACCGTTTGCCCTTGGCAGGGTATGGAAGTGAAACCTGTAGCCTTGTGACACTATGTCTAGGACCCATTTGTCCCGGGCCATGATGTGCCGATTTTGAGAAAAAAGTGCTAGTTTTCCCCCTAAAGGTGCTGCCAGAAGATAAGTGCTTGGCGCAAGCAGGGGGAAGTCATTGAGACTGTTTCCTGCATGGCTGTGATTTGTCTTCTCCACTTTTGAAGGTAGAAGCATCCCATTGTTTAGACCTTTACGGATCTTGGGGCAGGGAACTGTCTCTAGGGTGCCTGGATCTGCCCCTTTGTGGCCTGTCTGACACTGGAAAGGACCAATTCTTTGTTGGTCAGTCAGTGTCTGCTAAATCTTGGAGGCTGTACCTGTAAGAAATCCTTGACCGTTAGGCATAGATTTTGTTTTGTCCTCCATTTTCTTTAACACTTCTTCTGCCTTAACACCAAACAAGGCGTCATGCTGTAATGGAGCATCTAATAATTTTGCTTTGACATGATCACGCAAAGTTTGTTCCTTTAACCAAGCATGCCTCCTAATGACAGAACCCGTAACAGCGGCCCTGCAGGAGACCCCCAGGGAATCAAAACCACATTGCAAAGTATGCCTTCCAACTTGTTCAGCTGCATGCAATAAATCCTGCATGTCCTTGTTTTCTGCACATTCACAATTTATCAACATTTTCTGTTTAAGCAGTGACATGATATATTGCTGATATTTAAGCATATGAAACTGGCAATTTAAAGCCCTTATAGCCAAGGTAGCAGAAGTGTAAATCTTTTTCCCCATCTGTCCAGTGCCCTAGAATCCCTGTCAGAGGGGGTATGGTTTTTTGCATTGGAAGCCTTGATCCCTTTGGTACCCTGGGAGATAGTTTCTGGGTCAGCAGTAGGGTTTTTGAAAAGGAATTTACGAGAGTCAGGAACCCCGTAGTATCTGTCTGGCTTAACAGGAGCTGGAGGTAAGGAGTCAGGGGTCAGACTAGACTCTGAAAAGACATCATCCACAATGTCCAACACAGGTGGAATAGCTAGGGGCCTGTGTTGTGGTAGTAAAAGGAAGTCTCTGAGCCTTTTCTTAGATTCTGAAAAATCTTGGCTCTCCCAGTGGAAATGTTCCCTCATGGTATGCAAGGTTTCCCCAAAAGAGTAGTCCTCAGGAGGAGAGGCTGAGGGGATAGATTCTTCAGCATCAGAATCCTCACAGGGAGGAAGTGAGTATTCCTGATCAGAAGAGGAATCAGAAGAAATGGAAATCTGACCTGAAGATTCATAGTCTGTCTCTTGCCTAGGCCTCTTATCGGGAGAGGGATGGGACCCCCTGATCAAAGTAATTAAGTCTTCGGCCATTTTGAGCATCTGTTTTTTGGGCATGGAGGCCTGTCCATGAGGCTGTTGTACTTGTTTCTTTGTCTTTAAAGGTGCTTTAGTCTTTGCCTTTGAAGCTGAAGTCGTTTTAATGCATAACTGAGTAGATCTAAAAACACCCTCAGAAGCCAATGCCTGCTCAGCGGCTCCGGACCCATCTGAGGGGATAGTCTCCGAGGGACCAATACCTTGAGTTTCCAGTGGCCTAATCGATTCCACATGGGAGTCTGTAGCGGTCTGCGGCTCTAAGGTAGCAGCCTCAGGAGTTGCGAAGGCGCCTCACTGAGAACCGGCGACTGGCTTAGAAGAAGCCTCGTCGTCAGTTTTGGACCTCGGTTGCTTGTCCTTTTTTTCTCTGCGTTTCTTATGAATTCCGGTAGTCGGATGGCTATCCGACGGCATCGTATATTTAAATCTTCTGCCAAAATAGTGAAATGCAAAATCGTACAGACGCTTAATAGTGCGTTGGTTAAATCTAGCACAAAACCGACAACTAGTAATGTCGTGGTCAGGGCCTAGGCAAGGAATACAGTAAGAATGAAAGTCCTTATGAGGTATTTGCTTCCCACAAGAAATACAATTATTAACGTTTTCTGACATCGGTCTGGAGCAAGAAAAAAGTTTTCCCAACAGAGTACTTAGCTTTTAATGAAGACTTCGGATCTGAAATTTGAACACGAAAATCTCAGGAGTTGGCCGACCGGCACTTGAGAACTGCTTCTGCTTCGGGCACCGCGCGGCAAGAAAGACTGAAGAAAATGGTGTTGGCTGCATCTTTTATACCCCTGATGCTCTGACATCAGGGAAGAGGCGACAGGAACCGACGCCGGACCAAGACCTTGGAATTCAGGCCGACTAAGGGCAGCTTGCCAGCAGGATTACCTAATTGTAATGACCGCAACAGTGAAACACGAAGAACATCTGACAGAAGCACCATATTTACTAGTATTCAAACCAGCAAAAGTACAGTTTTGAACCTACCATAAATGTAGATGTTCGAGTGCTAATACAGCTGCAGTAATCACAGATGGGTTCTCTGCCGTCAGGCGGTCCCTCGGTCGGCCGAATTCCAAAGTCTAGATCCGGCGTCGGTTGTTGTCGCTTTCTTTCCTGACGTCAGTGAGGCAGGGGTATATAAGACACAGCCGACACCATTTTCTTCAGTCTTTCTTGCCCCAGATGTCAGGTGCCCCCAGAAGGAAGGCAATACATAAATTATATTTATATACATGAAATGCAATATAATCAAAAATCAGTAGTTGCAAGCAAATATACCATAGAAGGATAACCCCATCAGGTTGTATGAAGAGGGGTTAGGCCCTAGGCCTTTACCAAGAGGGGAAGGAGGGAGGGAAAACTGTACTGCAGCTGTATTAGCACTCGAACATCTACATTCATGGTAGGTACAAAACTGTACTATGTTCATCATGCATACAGCTGCAGTAATCACAGATGGGTAGAATCCCAAAGCTATGCACAGGGTGGTAGGCACTAGGTGGAACTGGGATGAGCCAGAATGCCCTGCAACACAGCAGTGGCAAAGCCTGCTCTAGTTTTGGAATATAAAGGCAGGTGGTAGTGTTTTGTGAAGGTATGCACAGAAGTCCAAGTGGCTGCCTCCAAAATATCTTTGGTAGGGACTCCTCTGAGGAAGGCTGTAGAGGTAGCTGTGGCCCTGGTGGAGTGGGATCTGATGCCTGTAGGGACAGATTTTCCACGATAGGAGTAATAAAACCGTATGCAGTGGCCTATCCATTTTGAAATCGTCTGTTTGGAAACTGGCTTCCCTTGAGCTCCTACAGCATAGGACACAAAGAGTTGTTCTGATTTCCTGAAAGGCTTTGTTCTGTCCAAATAATAACGTAGCTGTCTATGGATGTCTAAGGAGTGTAGAAGCCTTTCCCCTATGTTTTGAGGATTGGGGTAAAAGGTAGGTAAGTGTATGGCTCGATTTAAAGCTACCCTGGATACCACTTTAGGCATAAATGACGGGTTGGTTCGAAGGGAAACCCTATCCTGATGGAAGATGAGAAAGGGCTGCACAGCCATGAGGGCTTGTAGTTCCGATACTCTACGAGCTGAGGTAATGGCCAGAAGGAAAGCTGTTTTCCAGGACAAGTATTGCAAATCTGTTGAGGCAGCTGGTAAAAAGGGAGGCAATGTTAATTTTTCTAGAATGTAATTAAGATCCCAGGCTGGTATTGGTTGTTTCCTTGGTGGTCTTATATTCTTAGCCCCTCTGAGGAACTGTCTTAAGAGTGGGTGAGAGAATAAGGGTGGATCCGTGTTGAATTCTGCAGAAATGGCTGAGGCATGGATTTTTATGGAGGAAAATGAAAGTCCACTGTTCAGCAGCTCAGCTAGATACTGTAATACCCGAGGCAAATTCAGTTTTTTAGGGTCCTGGCCTTTTTTCTCATTCCAAGAGCAAAACCGTTTCCATTTTGTGGAGTAAGCCTTTCTAGTAGATGGCCTTCTGGCCTCCAAAATGACATCCTGCACCTCTTTGGGGAGCAGAGTCTGTTGTGGTGTTAAGGAATTTTCCATGCAGCTAGATTGAGTGTTTTCAGCTGACTGTGAAGAGTTTTGTAGCTGTGCTGAGTCAGCAGAAGAGGCATTAGAGGTAGGGGCCAGGCAGGAGTATGTGTTAGGCTCCTCAGTAGTGGGTACCAGTGTTGTCTTGGCCAGTCTGGAGCAATCAGTATCATCTTCGGTCTGTCTGCTCTTGCTTTCAAGAGCACCTTGGGCAGAAGAGGCAGAGGCGGGAAAGGGTAAACTGTCCATGCTGCCCAACTGAATGAAAGGGCATCCACTCTCCAGGCCTTTGGATGAAAGGTCCTTGAACAAAACCTTTCCAATTGATGATTCCTGTGGGAGGCGAAGAGATCTATGTCTGGCCTCCCCCACGCTTGGATTATCTTTGAAAACACTTGAGGATGCAACTTCCATTCGTGTGGATCTGTCATATTTCTGCTTAGATTGTCTGCCAGCATGTTTTCCAAGCCTGGCAAGTACTGTGCTTGAAGTTCGATTTGCCATTCCAGAGCCAAGTTCCAAAGTGTCATGGCTAGTCTGCACAGGGGGTATGAATGTGTTCCTCCTTGTTTGTTTATGTACCACATTACTGTGGTGTTGTCTGTTCTTATCAATAATTGTCCTGGATGCAGGAGGTCCTTGAAAGCTGTAATTGCATTTATCACTGCTAGCATTTCTTTTGATTGATGTGAAGGTGCTTTTCCTTTTGGGACCATTTGCCCTGAATGCACCTGTCTGTCATGTGCGCCCCCCAGGCATAATCTGATGCGTCTGTTGTGATGACTTGATTTGCTTGAGGCTTGCAGAATGGAAGACCTGTGTTTGTTTGACATGCTTGGGCCCACCATAGAAATTCCTTTTGCAAATATGGAATTATTGGTATTATTGTTTCCAAACTGTGGCTGTGTTGAGACCATAGGTTTTTTAGGTACCACTGAAGTTTCCTCATATGCAACTTTGCACATGGGATTAAAAGAATGCAAGATGCCATGAAGCCCAGAGCCTGCAGGATTTTCCTTGCAGTAAGCCTGGTACAATTTGCTAGTGTTTTGAAGTACTGAGTTAGTTGCCCCTGTTTTTCTGGCGTAAGATAGGCCATCTGGGTGTTTGTGTCCAAGTTGGCACCCAGGAAAGTTATTTTCTGAGATGGTGTTAGCCTGGATTTCTCTTTGTTGATTGTGTATCCTACAGAATTCAGTAACCGTGTTGCATAAGCCAGATGTTCCAGAAGTATGTGCTTGCTGTCCGCTTGGATCAGGCACTCGTCCAAATAAGGGTAAATTTGTATCCTTTGAAGTCTGCAGTAGGCAATTACTGATGCCAGGCATTTCGTGAAAACTCTGGGCGCAGTAGATAAGCCAAAGGGCAATGCAGAGAATTGATAGTGGATTGAACCTGCAAGAAATCTGAGGTATCTTCTGCAGCTTTGTCTGATTGGGACATGCAGGTATGCCTCCTTGAGGTCCAATGTTACCAGCCAAAACTCCTTGCCCAGCATGGGAAAAAGCTGCTGTAATGTGAGCATCTTGAATTTTGGTACAAGTAAGAATGTGTTTAGGATGGATAAGTCCAAAATGGGTCTCCAGTCAGTTCCTTTCCTTGGTACCAGAAATAGCCTGGAATAAAAACCTTGACCTTGTTCGTGAGTAGGTACCTCTTGAATAGCTTTCATGTCTATGAGCTTTGAAATTTGTAGTTGTGCCTCTGCCCCTTGATTGTGTGGCAGGTTTGGCATGCCTCTCATTTTTGGGAGAGTGTGAAAATGAAATCTGTAGCCTCTGTTTATAACGTCCAGGATCCATTTGTCTGTTGTGACAATATGCCAATTTCTTGTAAATAATGCCAGCTCTCCTCCCAAGGGTGCTGCCAGCTGATACTTGCTTGGCATGGAAAGGAGGAAGTCATTGGGTTTGTTTCCTGTATTGTTGTGCACTGTCTTTGCCACCTCTTGGTGCTGGAGTTTGCCATTGCCTCCCTCTATATGATCCTTGTGATTGCCCTCTGCCCCTTGTGCGCCTGTATCTGCCTCTTTGGGGCTTGTCCGTGGCTGGAAAGGACCAGTTTTTAGAAGGCCAATTTCTGCTAAAACGTGGTGGTTGAACCTGTAGAAAAGCTTTGACTGTTTGCATAGATTTGGCTTTTTCTTCCATTTTCCGTAGTATCTCCTCAGCATTAGTACCAAATAGCACATCCTTTTGTAAAGGAGCATCTAGTAGTTTAGCTTTCACATGATCAGGCAAGATTTGTTCCCTAAGCCATGCATGTCTACGAATGACTGATCCTGTAACAGCAGCTCTACTTGAGGCCTCTAGGGCATCATAGCCACATTGTAAAGTGTGTTTACCCACTTGTTCTGCACTATGCATCATATCCTGCAACTCCTTCAAATCTGGTTGTTCAGGTTGAGACAATTTATTTCTTAATTGTGATAACAGAAACTGCTGATATTTAAGCATATGAAACTGACAATTTAAGGCCCTCCTGGCTAAGGTGGCCGAGGTATATACCTTTTTTCCCCACCTTTCTAAGGATCTAGACTCTCTTTCGGAAGGTAATGGATTCTTAGCAGTAGAGGCCTTCATACCCTTGGGGCCTTGAGAAATGGTTTCAGGGTCAGCATTATGGCTTTTGTAAAGAAATTGGTGAGAGTTAGGAACTCTGTAGTACCTATCAGGCTTGACTGGGGTAGGAGGCAGGGAATCCGGATTAAGGCAAGCCTCCGAATAAACATCATCAGGTACGTCCAAGACAGGAGGTATCATCAGAGGTCTGTGTTGAGGTAACAAAAGAAATTCCCTAAGTCTTTTCTTGGAATCAGAAAAGTCTTGGCCTTCCCAATGGAAGTGTTCCCTCAAGGTGTGCAAGGTTTCCCCAAAAGAAAAATCCTCAGGAGGAGATACAGAAGGAATGGACTGCTCTGCATCAGAGTCTTCAAATGGGGAGTAAGAGTGTTCCTCTACATCAGAATGTTCTGAAAAAATGGAGCCCTGATCAGAAGAGGGAGAATCTTCCTTCACTCTGGGCCTCTTGTCTGGAGGGGGTTGGGAACCCCTGATAAGCGTAATTAAATCCTCAGCCATTTTAAGCATCTGCTTTTTAGGCATGGAGCCTGGGGATGGGCCCTGTGCAACAGGCCTCTTGGGATGCCTGGCTGATTTGGACTTAGTAAAGGCCTTAATGGAAAAGGAAGATGAAGGTCTAAAGACACCATGGGTGGAAGTGGACCTGTCCACATTAGGAGGCTCAACGCTCACAGTGGCTTCAGTGGTTGTAGTCTGGATCTGGGCCGAGGAACCTGCGGTCTCGGTTACAGAAGACACCGCCAAAGAAGTGTCGTCGGTAGTCAGGGACTGCATAGGCGTCTCGCTGAGAACCGGACCACGTGTAGCCGGTTTTGGCGTGGTATCGCTGGGGACCGCAGACCTCGCGTGTCGGTCCTTGTCCTTGCGTTTTTTGGTCAAAGCGGTAGTCGGAGTCTCCGACGACATTTTATAATCAAAGGCTGTACCAAAAAAGTGTTGGGCGAACTCCGCCCGACGCTTAATAGTGCGTTTATTGAAAGTAGCGCAAAAGCGACAGCCCGAGACGTCATGGTCTGGGCCTAAACAAGGTATGCAAAGGGAATGGAAATCCTTATGCGGTATTTGCTTCCCACAAGAAATACAATTGTTAACTTTTTCTGACATCGGTCTGAGGCAAGAAAAGTTTCCCCAACGGGGTACTTAGCTTTAATGAAGACTTCGGTTTCCAGTTTTTTGTAAATTCAGGAGCTGGCCGAACGGCACTTGCGAACTGCTTCTGCTTCGGGCACCACGCGGCAAAAAAGACTGAAGAAAATGGCGTCGGCTGTGTCTTAAATACCCCTGCCTCACTGACGTCAGGAAAGAAAGCGACAACAACCGACGCTGGACCTAGACTTTGGAATTCGGCCGACCGAGGGACCGCCTGACGGCAGAGAACCCATCTGTGATTACTGCAGCTGTATGCACGATGAACATCAAATTGACACAAGCAACATTTGCAGTGACAGGCAGTAAGTAAGGCAGACAAAAGAATACACAGTTCTATACAGGAGTTCCAAGTTTAAAAACACAAAGAAAACCAGATGCTAAACCTCCCCAGGGCCTGTACATTAACAAGTCAGAACAATCATCTTGAAATGGGCCAAATGTTTACATTAGGTCTCCAGAAAAGTACTGAGCAAGGACAAGCTAAAACGCAATGTCAGACAAACATGACTGGCAAATGGAACAGACCCTTCTAGTCGTACATCGCTTCTAAGCAGAAAAGACACTGGGTATGCAAGTCTTTGTACATAATTCGCCTACCGCACTCACACTTACTCATCCATGCTGACATCTATTACTGGCAAGAAAAAAAACTTTAAAAAAGCATAAAAGGTTCCCCACAACTGGGCACTTATCTGTTAACTCAAAGCAATGATACCAATGACCAAACGACAATCAGTCCCGACAGATATGTGACATGCGTTTGGGCTGGCCATGAAACAGTCTAAGGAAATATGCTCATACATTCACCTATACACTCCTACACTTACCAGGTGAGGTCACAAGTTGGACATACGATCCTGGGAGGGTAAAGCTTTGGTACCCTGGATGGATGTCAGTGGTGATAACCCATTCATTATGAATACTGCAACAGTAATTTCAGTCAGTTTTGACTGTGTCTAGAAAGGCTCCCAAGAATCTTTTTATGATACAGGAGTAAGTCTAACATCAGGTAATTCAAAGAAGTCAAGTTATCAAAACACTGAGGAGATGGATGTATGGTCAAATGCAGTAATTTGAGAGACTAAACTTATATCTGAGAGACATCTGGAATAAGGGTAGCAAATATGTAATATCTGAAACCTCAGATGAGCAAGAACTAGAACTTGATGGGGGGGGGGGGGGAGACTGAATAATCTTTAAGACTATGTTTGAGGGAGAAACTTTACAAAAGATTCACAAGAGAGATGAACCCAAAGCAGAAACAGTAGACCCCAACCCAGAAGCCCCAACTTCGACGCCATGGTTCCGAGGTCCAGCTGCCCCAAAGTAGTCAGATTTGATAAGACGAAGGCGTGAGACAAGCCGAAGGAGTGAGTTAGAGCTGAAGATGGCCAAACCATCAGATCTGACCCAGACGGTAGGAAAGCAGCTGATCGTAAAGACCTTGGATCCAAGACAGCTGAGGGAGAAAGTCAGACAGTTGGAGCCAAAGGGCCAGCAGCTAGACTCAAAGAGATAAGGCCTAACTGCATCTGTACCTGCAAAAAGGAACTCATTAGCTGCTCCAAGTCAGAAGACTTAATATTGCCCACTGACCTTGATGACCAGATGGAAGAAGCCACTGACGGGGGCCTTGGAGGGCTGTTTCAATGTGAATGAACCCAACTGCCAATCTCAGCAGAAGATCTCTCAGAACCGAGACTGGGAAGGCAATGAATCCAGTGACAGCTCCAGCAGGGTAGATGGTGAAAAAGGGGAGGCTTTTCTACTCGAAGCAGCCCCTTTGTGCAGGAAGGGACAAAAAAGGCTCAAAGCTGGTGATGGAGCCTTACTGGTGGTTGGTACCGAGTGCGATCGGCTCCTAGTAGTTCAAGACTGGGCAGCCAGCGGAGACAAAGTCGTGGGATCTTTGGTTTTGGACAGCCCGAGGAAGAAGGACCTGGGACAGAAGTTGAGGAGGACCTTTTTCATTCTGCCTTGGAAGACTTGGGGTCTTGCAATTTATGTCTGTCAGACCAGACCTTCAGGGCGGAGGAAGACTATGATGAAGCAAGTAGCCCTAGACCCAAACCCCTCCTAAATGGAACAAGTAAAGTCTAGGTGCACCACTCCCAAACAATACAGGCAGTAGTCATGTACATCCTGTGATGGCAATTTATGCTAGCAAGCAACGCATTTTTTAAACCCTTTCTCCACAACAGAAAAACAATCACACTAAGGAAATACTACGTAAACTATTAATATACTACTATATCTACCAATATACTGATACTATTATTGTTGTACTATACTTACTACTAATATGCTAAGATACTACTTCAAACCTACATTAAAAATTAAAACAAGCACTCTCTAAAAAGGAGACAGGCCCGAAAAAGCAGGAAGCCAATACCAAGAGAAAAATACACACCTAAAGACAACTACCTAGCTACCTAACTATCAAAAAACACACTCACTATGCTAACACTAAGCAAAGGGTAAGAGAAGCACAAATCACAAAAAAGCACTATAGCAAGATCTGAAAAAGGATACACTGAAGTGGAGCCAGTTTGAGCGGCTAACAGGAATGGCGGCAAACTAGATCTGAGGAGTAGGTTGAGAAGCAGGGGACTGTGGGTAAGTGAGGCGAAGCCTGGCAAGTTCAAGTCCGAAGGAATTGGCCGGTGTCATATCAGATAACTCACAGGTTGAAGCCAGACGGAGCAGACATTGGATCCAATCTTTTCAGCTGTGTTCTGTGAGCAGGTTAAAGAAGTTACTTAAAGGGCTGTAACCATGGCACCAAGCAAACCAAAGACACTACCACTGAGTCCCTTGATAAAGCCATCAGCAATTGGTCATCCAAGTAAAGAAACACATGAATATCTTTTCCTTGCAAAAGCCTTTGCCTCCACTGCACACACCTTTGTAAATACTATGGCTACAAAAAAAGACAAACAGCAACTTTTACTGAGAGTGGAGCACACGTAGACAGAGTTCAAAGCATTACCTCTACAGGCTTCAGGTAATGACTTGTCACAAGGCAACAGTCATATTGCATCAAGACCCCATAGAGAATCATGATCTCAAACCTGAAACACTACATGCACTCAGTGACGCGGCAGAGATCCAAAAGACAAATTCTCCCACCGCCTGTGGACCAAGTAAAAGTCAGGAGTAAAACCTTTTTCCACATATTGCTTATTTGCATTTGTTCATAAGGAAAGTTTGGCTGAGATAACAGACCTTTTTCATCTGAGGCTTGGCGAGAAAAAACTCAAAAGCAGTAAATATCTCTAAAGCTCAACAATAGTAAAAATACTCCCGAGCCAGGGTGAACCTGTAGAACTGCCTCCACCCAACGCACAATCCAGTACAAAAGTCAGCACTGCTGTTACTGACATATAATTGTTCTCTAAAAGAGATGGATGGCATAGAAGGCACAGTGATCACTACCTGATGCTTAGGAGCCATCAAGTTTACTAGGGGTGGGGGATTATTCTTCCTGGAGAACTGTGGGAGCCTGGAAAAGGAAGAAGTGGGCCAGGAAGTGTCTCAAATCTCCCACAGTGAAATGTCTGTTGTCTTTTAAAGGTCCTTAACCAGATTGTGGGAGACCTGACCAAAGAAATTTCACTTCAGAAAAAGGGGCATTCAGAAGAGCCAACCCATGTGCATTTTTAAAATAAGAAAACTATGCTAAACCATTGAGACCAAATACAAAGCAATGCCTACTGGTCAATCACAGCATCAGCATAATAAGAATTGCAGAAGGCTACATGAAAGTTCAGTGTAGAAGACACTGTAAAGGTCTACTCCAGATCACCTTTGAGCATAGACTAGTATGTCTGCCAGCTTTTCCACTGTCTAATCTACTAAGAAGTATAAGAACCATGACAGACCATGCAAACTGATGGATGCCACAAGATGGTGGAGGTGAATGACTACTTGCCAATCCCGTCTAAAACCTTAGACTTAGGGTTACCATATTTAGTTATACGAAAAAGAGGACAAAAAATATGTGCTGATATTATACCAGCACATATTTTTTTGTCCTCTTAGGGTTGCCAGATTCTTGACTGGCCGGGTTGGGACACACTAGCTGAAGACCAGAAAAAAAAAAGGTCTTTAGTAGCAGTTCCGCATTAAAGACAAGTAGCTCAGTGTTTGGCGATTTATTTTTGATTGGCCCGTATACCAGTATACGAGCCAATCAAAAACTCGCACAGCGGACCCTCTTCTGTTGAATGCGGATCAACCAGTTCCGCATTGAAAAGAGCTCTGTTTTGCAATTTTTTGATTGGCTGGTATGCCGGTATACAGGCCAGCCAAAAAAAAAAAGCGGAGGCTGTTTTGCCGGGACTGTAACCGGCAGTGTGGCATACTTCTCAACCTGGAAACATCAAAAATCTGGACAAGGCCCATGAAAAATAGGTACAAATCTGTATGCTGATTAAGCTCTAATTTGCATATGTAATTATGTAACCCCACCCATTACAATGGAATTGCGGGATACCAACTTTCAAATGCAAACTGAGGGACAACCAAAATATGGCACCAGAGTCCCCCTGCAGCCATTCCAATGTCCCATTACCTGGCAATTTCGCAGATTGTGTTTATTTACCATAAACACTAATGTATGCATACTGCGTTTTAGTTCTACAATGATTATTTGGATTTTATTTTAACATTTTGCAGCACATCAATGCACAAATACTAACAGACATCTGATAAACAAAGCAATACTGTCTCACAATGAAAATAGACTTGGTATCAAAACTTCTCTGTTCTTGAAACTCGCATTCATTGAAACAGCATTGAAACCCACACTCCAAGTGAACCTATGTTGTGATAGTAAGTTTTAAAAAATTGCCCTTTTTAGATCAGTAAGTGCCCCTGTCACCCCCCCCACCCCAGTCTTCAACAGCTTCCAGCACCTCTGTAAAAGAGCAATGTCAAAGAGAATTTTTCTGGTAAGTAATTGCAGTAGAGAACAAAACAATAAAAATAAAAACTCACATCAGTCTTGTTACTGTTGGGTGTGTGTGTGTGTGTGTGTATGCAGTCACACAAGACAATATGTTTGCATTTGCATATGGATGTGCTCATGCCTCCTTGGTGTACAAGTAATAATACTGGATTTTTGCAACAGGACAGTAGCAAGTGTGAGTCTGTGATTATAATGGATGTCTGCAGAAAGGCATTAGTAAAACTAAAGATATTTCTACAATTTTACAATTTAAATGCACTTTACAACCTGCCACAATTTTTGAATAGCTGTAGTTGAAATCCTGCAGCTGCCATCCTTTTTATCTTCTGCATACCAAAACCACATAGAGTACTGTGAATGTCTGTTCTATGAAGCAGCTGCACAAATTAATGCATGTTACCAGAATAATTTAGATGTTGAAATTATAAAAACTTAAAAAAAACTGATAATGAAGTTTGATAAGCCAAACAGAAAACCATCTAAATGTATTTCTGCAATGTCCATTATTCTGGCATGTATATGAGAAATAAATAAAAACAGATGGGTATGCTGTCAAAGCTAACCACAGAAACCAACAGAGAAAAAGCATTTTTACCAACTCCATTTGATGTAAAATGTGTATTAAACTGTTTAATAAACAGCATTTAATATTTTCTCTGATAATAGTTGTTAGTGAGACTGTAGTGCCTAACCAGCTGAAGTCCTTATTGTATATGCAATAGGTTGATGGGCTACAGTTAGTTTAGAAAAACAGTATCTGTTCTAGTTTTTGTTCTGCCGAGTCACAGTGCTACTAATATACAGACATAGAAATACATGCCCTACTCTGATTGCCATTGCAAGAGAAACTGATGCAGTGGTACTCATTCAGAGTTGTCATTTGCCTGACATGGTTAGGCACAGCAGGCTTTCCTCAGCCATCAGTAATGTTAGTGGAGGCTTGTAGCCATGCATGCATGCATAATGTGTTAGCAGTCTTTATGAACTATGGACCCAATACATGCATATAAGCAACAGGGAACAGAATGCTGAAGATTTCACAATAGTTTGTTTGTTAAATGGTTATCACACAGCTCACACACAAGCACATTTACATAACAGTGAGTGAAGTAGGCCCATGATGTAACCTGATGTGCTACTTGATTTACCTGGCGAAATGTTGCTATTCGGAACACCCACCACCCTAATGCTACTTTGGCCTCAGTATATGGTTATAATTCAGACACACACACACTCACACAGATGCACACAGAGTGCCAGACAAAAAACGAGCAACTGTTGTCGGTGCCATTACATCCTGAAACCAGCATTATTCTCTGTTGTCACTGCCATTTCCCATTACATCCTGCCTGCTTCCGAGTGCTTTGTCCATTTGAGTGCTGCCTACATTCTCGCTGCTGCCGGCTGCTATTACATCCTTCCTGCCTGCATTTGCCAAACGAGCAGCTGCCTGCCAATACAGCCTGCCTGCTTCCATTCTCTTATCCACTCCCGCTTGCAGCCAGCCAGAAATGATGACGCGAGCTCCTTGAGCTCAATTCCGACTGGCTGGTAGTCCTGACGGAGCTGACGTCATCGCGCACATAATGACGGCAGCTCCGACAGAGCAAAATTCAAAAAAATAAAAGAAAACAAAATTCTGCTTTTGAAAAACTCGGGCAAATCACAGAATTTTCAAAAACCATCCAGACGCCTGGACAGAAGCCCAAAAAGAGGACGTGTCCGGGGAAACCCGGAAGTATGGTAATCCTACTTAGACTCCTTAGCAGGTGGGGATGTGCAGAGGTTCTGTGGTTGCTGGAACCTATCATACAGCTAGGATGCTTGTTTAGAATGCCACTCTACTCTGCTGACAGCCCCTACAGGGTACTCATTTATGTACAGCAGAGGAAGCAGAAGCCAAGTGTTTCTAGGCTTGGACAGATTCCTCACTCTTCTCTGTCGTAGAATACGGACAATTTTCAACTACATAAATAGGGTCCACTACAAGTTCTCAAAACTTTCAAGCTTACATCATGAATGACCAGAAAATATGGCTTTTAAAGTACGCTTGGAGTAGTCAAATTCAAAACATATGTACCTGAGCCTGCAAAACTACATGCAAACAGAATACAAAGGAATGGTGAAGAACCTTTGGCTCTGCCAATGTGGCTTCAAAATGTAGCCCACACACTGGAGGAATTTGCTGAGGAGAACTGAGACTGACCGGCAAAAGCTGTCTTATCTATCCTGCGGGAGGGGTGTTGGTAGAATCCCCTCATTGGAGCTCCACCTGGGGGAAATGTCCAACAGTGCTTTCAACACAGAAATGGTGACCCTGAGAACGATATGTGTGCAGACGCATAAATCTGTACCGGGCCTACCACTATTGACACTGCACTATGCTTTTCAGCCAACATTGGGGGGGGGGGGTATCAGTAGCATACAAATAAAATCAAACACACATGCTTGATGATGAAGATAATGTCCTGGTGTCCTCTTCCTCTCCTAGTGTCCTTAAATAAAGGAATGGTAAGAAACAAATACACTTATTGCAGATTAAGGCATGATGATTACTAGCAAAGATGGTGTCAAAGTGAATAGACAAAAATAAAATAAAACACGCAATCATCATCCTTATGAATGGGCTTCACAGGAAGATGCAAAGCTCCTTATGCTTCATACCTGCATAAGGCCAGTCCATGGTGGACTTTATCAACCTGGGTCTCTTCTCAAAGAAGGGGGTCATCTGATGGGGAGCTTTAGGTATGACAGGTCTTGCTCATGTCCCTCTTAGAGATAAGGACTACTGGATCTCCAGCTCCTCTTCCCAGTGAACTTAGGGGGAGGGATACCCTCTTTTGTCTTTAGCTCATGTTGGGGGGGGGGGGGTTTCAAATTGGAATGATCTGTCAAAGTCAACACCACGGAAAAGGAAATGAGCTACAGCACTGGTGGAAATGCAGCAGAGGTGGATTTTCCTCTTGGGAGACAGCAGCAGGGTTTAGAACCTATGCTTCTTAAGGATACAGTCTTATAACCTTAAGGACAGGTCTTACCAAATGTCAAACTGACATATGTCTAATACCTGGGGTAACATTCTTAAGATGACCAGTGGAGATCCTTTCGGATCTGTACTGGGACATTTGCTATTTGGCATCTGCTTCTCAGATCTCCATTTATCAAACACGAATCTTTGGTTAAAGTTCTTGGATGTATGTAAGCTGTTGGTCAAGCTCCTCCCTGGTACACAGGATATCAAGCTTACAATAGTCAGTAGCTGGTTTACAAAAAATGGGCCAAAATCCACTCCAAGAAGTGCAACATTGTAGCATTTGATAAGCACCCCTTAGCTCCAGCTTACAGTATAGATAACATACCACTTCAAAATAAAAAAGTAATGAGAAACCTAGGCATTAGGGTGGACAACTCCCTCACGTCTGACCACCAAGTCCTTGCCTCCTTATATCCTGCAATTGCTAAACCCATCACTTTGTATGGCCCCCTTTAGTGTGTACCCTACTAAGCATATCAAGCAATTGGAAAGACTCCAAAGGTTAGAAAATAAAAGATGATGGGCTTTAAAAGATCCAAGTTACCAAGTAGACAGATTGGCGGCTTACATACTACACTCAGTGTCACACGGACTCCTTTATGGTGATCTAAGCCTTTCCTACGGGGTTATAATAGATACAGTAGTCCAAAATGTTTTCTATCTCCAAAAATCAAACAGTCCAGCTAATAAAAAGGCCAGTGATTTAAATCTACTCCAAAAGATAAAAAAAAGACAAGATGGAGAAATAGATTTGTCAAGCAGCACCTACCCTTTTCTGTAGAACAAACTTTTTTCCAAGTTAAAAAGTGTGCCACACTGTCTCCTTTAAAAAGGAGATTGACAACTGTATGGATATTCATAAACTCACCCCGGGTACAACTGGCCTTGCTCTCCTTCATAAGGGAGGCAAGGCATGAAGGTGGGTACTGGTAAGGCAGAATTGGCCTTGCAGCTAAGTTGCCTTGTAATGCCTATGATCCTATGACACTACAGACTCAAATGATGAAGGAGGAAGGACAAACACAAACTCTCTCCCATCCTGGCCACAGGTTCAGCATGACTTTGTATGGAAAAGACTTCTTGATCTGAGAACAGCAGCTGAGCAAGCTTCAGGGTACTATATCTTTCCTCAAAAGTTTAATTTTTAACTACTGCAACTTTATTTTTGTATTTGGAGCTTTTCTCCCTAGGCCTTTGCTGAAAAGGAGCTTTGTTGCCTGGTAGGACCATCCCTGTAAACAAATGCAAAATAAATAAACTAAACACTCAAGGACTGTTCCTTGTGAGCAGGCTACATGCAGGTATACTCAGAACATTCCAACTGGGAGAAGCAGGCACCATGGGATGTACTCCCCAAGTTTTCTACTAGGAGTTCACCTCTCACATCCCTCTCACTGTTGGTCAATGACGGGTGCAAGCCAACCTTTTGATAGCTGAAAGACAGTCAGGGTTCACAACGGCACAAAGCTGCTACCTGGATACACTTAGTAGGAACAAAGTGCAAATAATGTCTGGCCTCTCCCTCTCATCCTTTTCTGCTTCACCAGTTGCCTAAGACTGCGCAAAGGTCTTTCTACTGGTCCCTGTGCTAAACATTCCCCACAGTCACAGTTCTGGAACTTGAGATAGGCTTCACACTTTACCCTCCCTCCCTGAATAAAGGATACACCTGCATTTCATCTGAGTACTTGGATTCCCCCCTCTAAAGAAATACTAAACAACTGGCTATGCTAAGCTGCCCATGTATGGCTTCCTATCAGAAGTGCAAGACCAGTTATCGTGAGACCTGCAAATGTGAAAAATTAAGTGCCATAATCAAGGAAATATAGCAAATATCAAAACTTAATTACCTCAAGGCATTTCTTCCAGGGGGCTTCACCTGTCTGCATTCCACATTCCTATGTTGCTTATATATACCAAGTTCAGGATTAGTGCACCTTTCAATAAAGGGGAACACCCCAAGGTATTACAACCTCAGAATCTATTTACTGTATTCATACTTTCAGTGTTGCTGTTATGATCACACTTGTAGTCCTTGGAATTCCAAAAAGGAACTTATTCATATATTGTTTATGCTCATCTGTATGAGCCAGGTAGAACTTGTAAAAGAACAAAAAAAAAATAACCATCTGAGTTTGTTAACAATGTACACATGTGCAAAATATACACACACACATATATATTATATATATATATATATATATATATATATATGTATGTATACATACACATTTAGCACACACATAAAATGGATTTTGAAAATTTATCTTCACCAAAGTTTATGCAGCAGAAAATGAACTAATGGTCTTGAATGATCTCTGCCTCTGAAGTAACTCTGTTACTGTTGAGCCTCCAACAGAGGCATTAGCATTGAGATCCCTAGCAGTCTAAAAAAAATGTCAGTTCAAGAATATTAAGAACCACTTTATTGTTCAAAGGAAAGCAAAGCATGTGTATACCTCCTGTACATCTGAAATATAAACATATCTGTGTACCTTTCCTCTAATGCTGCCGTCTTGGACGAGAAAATAATTTCTGTATC